>NC_084636.1:29469876-29682376 GCF_033978795.1 Nerophis ophidion | reverse complement strand
AAAGATGATTTTTAGTTTTTATTCTAAATAGGGTCCAACAAGCCCAAATACCAAAGAAAAAAAACAAACAAACATGTAAACAAACAGTTTGGGCCTTAAGAGATTAATGAAAAAAACTACTGTTTTAAATGTGTCCACTGGATGTCACAAAAGCAATTCTGATAGGCAAGCAAGTTGTACACAGTGGCTGCGGCTCCTCCCCCTTGACCCAAATGAAAGGTAAAACCTGCAGTTTAAAGTCTACTGCTTCGAGTTTGGCACCCTCATTTTCCCAAAATGTCTCTAAAAAGAGAATGTGAACTCTTAAGAGTTCAACTCAACACACTTGAAAAGTTTTTACTTCCGTTTGTTTTGTTTGTTGAGTTTGCACAAGATTAATACGAGGACATGACAAATGAAGTATTTGATACCTAAAAGAGTTTTTTATTTATTTATTTGTTTATTATTTATTTGTTGTCTATCCAT
The DNA here is from genome assembly GCF_033978795.1 of Nerophis ophidion. Lineage (NCBI taxonomy): Eukaryota > Metazoa > Chordata > Actinopteri > Syngnathiformes > Syngnathidae > Nerophis > Nerophis ophidion. The sequence goes on along the minus strand of NC_084636.1, from coordinate 29,681,911 downwards.
CCATCTTCTTCCGCTTATCCGAGGTCGGGTCGTGGGGGCAACAGCCTAAGCAGGGAAACCCAGACTTCCCTCTCCCCAGCCACTTCGTGTAGCTCTTCCCGGGGGATCCCGAGGCGTTCCCAGGCCAGCCGGGAGACATAGTCTTCCCAACGTGTCCTGGGTCTTTCTCGTGGTCTCCTACCGGTTGGACGTGCCCTAAACACCTCCCTAGGGAGGCGTTCGGGTGACATCCTGACCAGATGCACGAACCACCTCATCTGGCTCCTCTCGATGTGAAGGAGCAGCGGCTTTACTTTGAGTTCCTCCCGGATGGCAGAGCTTCTCACCCTATCTCTAAGGGAGAGCCCCGCCACACGGCGGAGGAAACTCATTTCGGCCGCTTGTACCCGTGATCTTATCCTTTCGGTCATGACCCAAAGCTCATGACCATAGGTGAGGAGGGGAACGTAGATCGACCGGTAAATTGAGAGCTTTGCCTTCCGGTTCAGCTCCTTCTTCACCACAACGGACCGGTACAACGTCCGCATTACGCATCACCGATCCGCCTGTCGATCTCACGATCCACTCTTCCCTCACTCGTGAACAAGACTCCGAGGTACTTGAACTCCTCCACTTGGGGCAGGGTCTCCTCCCCAACCCGGAGATGGCATTCCACCCTTTTCCGGGCGAGAACCATTGACTCGGACATGGAGGTACTGATTGTCATTCCGGTCGCTTCACACTTGGCTGCAAACCGATCCAGTGGGAGCTGAAGATCCCGGTCAGATGAAGCCATCAGGACCACATCATCTGCAAAAAGCAGAGACCTAATCCTGCGGTCACCAAACCAGAACCCCTCAACGCCTTGACTGCGCCTAGAAATTCTGTCCATAAAAGTTATGAACAGAATCGGTGACAAAGGACAGCCTTGGCGGAGTCCAACCCTCACTGGAAATGTGTTCGACTTACTGCCGGCAATTTATTTGTAGTTATTTATTTAATATGTATTTATTTATTTTTGATTTACCTCAATCCAAGATAGGCTGTGACTTACAGTTTTAATGGCTTTTGGCTCTGAGACAAAGTCTAAGTTGAATTTTTGAAACTCCACCAATTATTTTCCTCAGAATTTCCAACTAACTTGAAATGTTTCGTCTTGAGGATGGTTTGTGATATGTACATTTTCCGAATGTGTTTGCTCTATTTTGGGCCAAAGTAGAACAAAGAAAACAATCTGAAATTGTCTTTTTTTTTAAAGTAATTATGCCATGATTTTACCAGCTTTTAGGCCCCTGAGCTAAAATGAGTTACTTTGACGCACCTGATCTGAGGGTTCCATCTTCAAATAACCCTCCCTCTCCATCTTGACAGATGCTGGGACATCAATGAGGACTCGCTCTATTGGTGGATCATCAAGGGCCCGATCATTGTTTCCATTGTGGTAAATATTCCTCATTGTGTTACACCTGCGTACGACACCACTGGTCGTTGTCATGCAGATGATTTGTTTATCTTTTTTCTATTCTCCCGATGAATAATTTCCGTGCATAAAAGTCAGTTACACACTCTGCTGCACATATTGTTGCTGCCAGCTGCCACACATCCTCCTCCTCCTTTTTATTTATGCATAGGTCAATTTCATGCTGTTTGTCAACATCGTCAGGATTCTGATACAGAAGCTCAGCCCTCGTCTGATCCAGTTCAACAACTCCTCACAATACAGGTGATTGCTTCCCTGTTTTTTTTTTGTGTTTTTTTAATGGTAAATGAATTGGATGGCTTATCGCTACTGTTGTAGCCTTCCCCTTGCGCTATACCGGCCCCCCAGACAATTTTATTTCTCTAAATGTGATCCCCCTGAGTCAAAATAATTGTCCAAGCTGGGTTAAGGGGGTTCGGGTAGGTGTGGAAAGGGCAGGGGGGCTTAATTACTTTCTGGAAGAATTGTGGTTCCATTTAAATACTCCAAGAAGGGCTGCCAAGTTCTGTACAACCGGAGCCGGTGGCAAAAATCAAATTTTATATAGTCAAGATGTCCCTGAGGCAGTTATTGTACTTAAATAAAATAAGGTGCCAGCAAGCAGAGGTGGGTAGTAACGCGCTACATTTACTCCGTTACATTTACTTGAGTAACTTTTGGGAGAAATTGTACTTCAACAAGTAGTTTTTATGCAACATACTTTTACTTGAGTATATTTATAGAGAAGAAACGCTACTTTTACTCCGTTCCATTTATCTACATTCAGCTCGCTACTTTTTTTTAATCGATCTATTAATGTTTGTTTTGGTTAATGACAGAGCTTCATGGTAGAATCTACGCAAGCCTGCGTTTCACCAATCACATGCAGTCACTGGTGACGTTAGACCAATCAAACAGAGCCAGGCGGTCACATGACCCGACTAAAACAAGTTGAAAAACGTATTGGGGTGTTACCATTTAGTGGTTAATTGTACGGAATAAGTACTGTACTGCGCAATCTAATAATAAAAGTTTCAACCAATCAATCAAAAGTGTAAAGGAAAAAATAAACTTTTTATTTCAACCGTACTTCCCGTCAAAACCCTAAAGACTGATCGCACAGTTCCTGTCTTCACAAAAAAAGTGCCGCTCCATCGCGCCTGTGATAACAAAATAAGAGTCTCCGAAAGCCAGCGCAAACAAGCTAGCAAGCTACGGAGTTTGCCGCCAATGTATTTCTTGTAAAGTGTATAAAAACGAATATGGAAGCTGAACAAATAAGATGCCAAAAACCAACGACTTTCATGTGGTATTAGACAGAAAAGAGGAACTTTTTTTCTCCTCCATTTGAAAATACTGTCTGATTCCAATTAATACAAGTCATCAGAATCAGGTAATACACCAAGTTATATTCTTGTCTTCATGAAAGATAGGAATCTATATGTTAAACATGCATGTATATTCATTAAAACACCTTCAACATGTGAACAAAAACGTCAAAATAAATAAATATGAATTATATACTGTATATATAAATGTATATATATATATATACATATATATATAAATGTATATATATATATGATATGTGTGTGTATAAATGATATGTGTGTGTATGTGTATGTATATATGAGGTAGATCACCTCGACTTGGTCATTTACTAAGTAATTGATAAACGTTGAAAAACTTATTGAGGTGTTACCATTTAGTGGTCAATTGTACGGAATATGTACTGTACTGTGCAATCTACTAATACAAGTTTCAATCAATCAATCAAATCAATGAATGCCTACTGAGCCTATGGTGCTGTTAAGTTATTGTGGGTCAATGTGCCATTTTTTTAAATTTTATTTTAATGTACTATTATTTAATATATATTATTGTTTTAGTTGCTTAAGATATATTCCTGGCTCTGAATTTGCTCATTGCTATTTTTATGTTTCTGTGCATTATTTGTTGCCGTAATCAGGTTACTCATCAGTTGCTCAGTACTTGAGTAGTTTTTTCACAACATACTTTTTACTTTTACTCAAGTAAATATTTGGGTGACTACTCCTTACTTTTACTTGAGTAATACATCTCTAAAGTAACAGTACTCTTACTTGAGTAAAATTTCTGGCTACTCTACCCACCTCTGCCAGCAAGGTTATAAAAGCCAACACACAACGTTTCGCAAATGGGAGATCAGGCATTGTGGGTTGAGGGTAACCAAAGAGAGCAAAGCAGGGATCAGAGCTTAGATCTATATAGAGCACTGTAGTAAGTGTATCATAGATCTGACCTCAGAAGCTATTACGTGCTGGAAACGACCAACACGTACACTATATTCCCAAAAGTAATTGGCCACCCATCCAAATGATGAAAATCAGGTGTCCTAATCACTTAGCCCGGTGTATAAAATCAAGCACTTTGGCATGGAGACTGTTTCTACAAACATTTGTGAAAGAATGGGCCGCTCTCAGTGATTTCCAGCGTGGAACTGTCATAGGATGCCACTATGCAACAAATCCAGTTGTGAAATTTCCTCGCTCCTAAATATTCGAAAGTCAACTTTATTATAAGAAAAGTGAACAGTTTGGGAACAACAGCAACTCAGCCACCAAGTGATAGGCCACGTAAACTGACTGAGAGGGGTCAGCGGATGCTGAAGCTCATAGTCCAAAGAGGTCACCGACTTTCTGCACAGTCAATTGCTACAGAGCTCCAAACTTCATGTGACCTTACAATTAGCCCACGTGCAGTACGCAGAGAGCTTCATGGAATGGGTTTCCATGGCCGTGCAGCTGCGTCTAAGCCATACATCATCAAGTACAATGCAAAGTGTAGGATGCAGTGGTGTAAAGCACGTTGCCACTGGACTCTAGAGCCTTCTCTGGACTGATGAATCACGCTTTTAATGAATGAAATAAGTTTGTTTTGGTCATATAATCCACCATCAACCATTTTGTGTGATCAGTATAACAGTACAGATTATACATATTTAACAATCATACACTTTTACACACAAAAAGAATGACCGAAAAAGGAATAGGCTGATGCCAAAGCTTATATTTGCCTATCCTAAACCTTCAATGAAACTAAGATTAAAAGTTCAAGTTAAAGTACCAATGATTGTCACACACATACTAGATGTGGCGAAATTATTCTCTACATTTGACCCATCACCCTTGGTCACCCCCTGGGAGGTGAGGGGAGCAGTGGGCAGCAGCGGTGCCGCGCCCTGGAATCATTTATGGTGATTCGGCTGAGTCATACCAAAGACTATAAAAATAGGACCAATTACCTACCTGCTTGGCACTCAGCATTAAGGGTTGGAATTGGGGGTTAAATCATTACCTGGAACATCAATGTTCAAAAAAATCAATGGCCATTTCCATCTGGTAATCTGATGGACGAGTCTGGATTTGGGGGTTGCCAGGAGAACTATACATTTCAGACTACATTGTGCTAACTGTGAAATTTGGTGGAGGAGGAAATATGGTGTGGGGCTGTTTTTTTTAGGAGTTGGGCTTTTCACCTTAGTTCCAGTAAAAGGAACTTTGAATGCTCCAGGATACCAATACATTTTGGACAATTCCATAGGATGGCACTTCAAGTTCATATGCGAGTAGAGGCAGGTGGACAAATACTTTTGGCAATATAGTTTATGAAGGCGACTGCTTGCACCTGTTTTGTTGTTTACAGCAGGGCAATTTTTCTCCGGTTAAGCGTTCGTACGATGCACTCTGACAAGATCCTTGCTCTGCAATAAATTTTGTCCTGCGGAAATGGAGGATGAACGCACCCGCTTTAGAATCTGATCCCATTGGTCGTCTGACATTGCTACTTCTATCTCCTCTTCCCATTTCTCTTTCAAATGAGTAAGCCGGTTGGCGTTAAGGGAGCCAATTATATTGTAGAATGGATAAATGTGGCGTTTCTGAGCATTATCCGGGGAAGACAAGGGGTTGATTGAAGACCCGGGCGGGTAATTGGGGTAGTGGGGCTAAGTTGCCTGACATGGAGGAAACAATAAAAAGTGAGGGTGAGGCAAATCAGCTCTGATGGACAGCTCCGCAAAATTTGTAAAAAAGGTTGTCTCTCCTCTGCATTTGACCCATCCCCTTGTTCACCCCCTGAGAGGTGAAGGGAGCAGTGAGCAGCAGCGGTGGCCGTGCCCGGGAATCATTTTGGCGATTAAACCCCCAATTTTGCCAATTAAAAAGAGCAGAAGAAAGTCATGTCGGGCTTACTTTTGTCGACAAGTGGGCGGAAATTCCCCTTAAAAAAAAGGTCCTGTAAGGAGGCTGTGATAAATATACAACCCAAGTCCCTAAACCCCTTCCGAGGCAACTCTAAATGCAAAGAAGAACACCGGCATCCCTCGTGGCAGGTGGCTAATGGGAAGACGCTCGCTTTTATTGAAATTTAATTTGCAGCCGAAATATCTGCCAAATTGAAGTGCAATATCCTAAATGAATGGAGTGGAAGAGGATGGGTTTGACACAAAGTAACAAGTCGTCAGTTAGACTGACAACTTACAGCTAATATTCCTATTAATACCTTCAAATTGTCTATCCTCCCCAAAGCCAGATAACCAACGGTTCAAGAGCCAGATCAAACCGGATGGTTCAGAGGGGGCATGTCTGACTGGTCCCTCGACAAAGCACCAAGGAGGGTGATCTTATGCCAACTGTGAGGATATTTCTGTTAAAGAATCATAGAGTAGTCTGATCCATGCAACAAAGACACAGCCAAAACCGAATCGAGATATTCCCACTCGACCCTATCAAAGGCTCTTTCAAATTTTCTTGTATCCATCCATCCATCCATTTTCTACCGCTTATTCCCTTTTGGAGTCACGGGGGCGCTGCCGCCTATCTCAGCTACAATCGGGTGGAAGGCGGCGTACACCCTGGACAAGTTGCCACCTCATCACAGGGCCAACACAGACAGACAACATTCACACTCACATTCACACACTAGGGCCAATTTTTAGTGTCGCCAATCAACCTATCCCCAGGTGCATGTCTTTGGAAGTGGGAGGAAGCCGGAGTACCCGGAGGGAACCCACGCAGTATATTTGGATGGAATCTTTACCCTTCTGAAGAAGACTGCAGATGACAGTCGAAACATGTTTCTATCTAAATCAGGGGTGCCCACACTTTTTCTGCAGGCGAGCTACTTTTCAATTGACCAACTCGAGGGGATCTACCTCATTTATATATATCATTTATATTTATTTATTTATGAAAGAGACATTTTTGTAAACAAGTTAAATGTGTTTAATGATAATACAAACATGTGTAACACATATAGATGTCTTTCTTTCACGAAGACAAGAATATAAGTTGGTGTATTACCTGATTCTGATGACTTGCATTGATTGGAATCAGACAGTAATGATGATAACGCCCACATTTTCAAATGGAGGAGAAAAAAAGTTGTCCTTTCTGTACAACACCACATGAAAGTGGTTGGTTTTTGGCATCTAATTCATCCAGCTTCCATACACTTTACAAGAAAAACATTGGCGGCAAATTCCGTAGCTTGCTTGATTGACATTCACGGCACCCGAGGGTTTTGTGAGATGACGCTGGCTGCTGCCAGTTCATTATTATGAAAAAATGACAGAGAGGAAGGCGAGAAACACTTTTTATTTCAACAGACTCTCGCGCCGTACCTTCCGTCAAAACTCTAAAGGCCGACTGCACATTTCCTATCTTCACAATAAAAGCCCTGCTTCATGCTGCCTGCGCTAACAAAATAAGAGTCTCAGAAAGCTGGCGTGCACAAGTGATGTGCATGCCAGCTTTCTGAGGGATCGCTTGTGCACGCCAGTTTTCCGAGACTCTGTATTTAGTTAGCGCAGGCAGCATGAAGCAGGGCTTTTATTGTGAAGATAGGAAATGTGCAGTCGGCCTTTAGAGTTTTGACGGAAGGTACGGCGCGAGAGTCTGTTGAAATAAAAAGTGTTTCTCGCCTTCCTCTCGGTCATATTTTCATAATAATGATCTTGCAGCAGCCAGCGTCATCTCACAAGACCCTCCGGTACCGTGAATGTCATTTAAGTGACGTCTTGGTGAAGATTGATGATCACTCATTTTTAGGTCTATTTTTTTTTAAAAGCCTGGCTGGAGATCGACTGACACACCCCCCGCGGTCGACTGGTAGCTCGCGATCGACGCAATGGGCACCCCTGATCTAAATATACCGAAAATATTGTCGGATAACAAGAACATTTGAAAGAGTATATGAATAAAAAGACATAAGGAACCTCCATCCATCCATCCATTTTCTACCGCTTGTCCCTTTCTGGGTGGCGGGGGGCGCTGCCGCCTATCTCAGCTACGATCGGGCGGAAGGCGGGGTACACCCTGGACAAGTCGCCACCTCATCGCAGGGCCAACACAGATAGACAGACAACATTCACACTCACATTCACACACTAGGGCCAATTTTTAGTGTTGCCAATCAACCTATCCCCAGGTGCATGTCTTTGGAAGTGGGAGGAAGCCGGAGTACCCGGAGGGAACCCACGCAGTCACATGGAGAACATGCAAACTTCACACAGTAAGATACCAAGCCCGGGATTAAACTCGGGACCTTCGTATTGCGAGGCAGACGTACTAACCCCTGGGCCACCGTGCTGCCCCGCATAATGAAACTTTTTGAGCAAAATATCAAAAGGCCTATCAAATCCCTTTTCTTCTTCTAGTGAGATTACGACCTCGCCTCGTGTTAAATGACGAGTTCCGTCCAGCCATAGACCATACTTGCCGACCTTGATCTTGAGTTCCTCTTGCACAATTAGATGCAAACATGGGATAAAGTGTACATTCCTTTAACTTTCTGTCCGTAAAATATACCTTTTTCATAGCATAATGATAAGAATATAGTAACAGCATTTCATGATTACCGTACAATCCATAAATTAAAATTCTCAGGCAGCACGGTGGAGGAGAGGTTAGTGCGTCTGCCTCACAATACAAAGGTCCTGAGTTCAATCCCGGGCTCGGGATCTTTCTGTGCAGAGTTTGCATGTTCTCCCCGTGACTGCGTGGGTTCCCTCCGGGTACTCCGGCTTCCTCCCACCTCCAATAGGATAGTATAGGTTGATTGGCAACACTAAATTGTGTGTGAATGTGAGTGTGAATGTTGTCTGTCTATCTGTGTTGGCCCTGCGCTGAGCTGGCGACTTGTCCAGGGTGTACCCCGCCTTCCACCCGAATGCAGCTGAGATAGACTCCAGCGACCCCCCGCAACTCTGAAAGAGACAAGCGGTAGAAAAATGGATGGATGGATGAATGGAAATGAACATTCTTGATAAATGACAGTAGAATAAGCACACATCTGATTGAGGAGTCCTAGTGTAACAACCTGAAATGTACACGTTATCTACGATGTTTGAGTTGTCCGACTTTTTGTGTGGCCATAAAGGCATTAGTGGCTAGGTGGCATGAGTGTGTGTGTTGGTGCAGGTGAGAGCGAGCAAGCGGGTGCTGTTGATATGATAGATGTCAAAGAGTGTAAGCCTGGTTTGTACATGCAGCATACAATGACCAGTTTTGCTCGATGTAAGTTTTTTACTAATGTTTGTGATGTGGTTACGGCCAAATATGAACAGTTTTGCTAAATAAAGTGCATCCAGCCATCTATTTTCTGCCGCTTGTCCCTTTCGGTGTCGCGGGGGCTGCTGGAGCCTATCAAGCAATCGAAGGAATTCCCGTCCTCTTTAAAAAAAAGCGTCTTGACAGTCAAAGACGTTACAATAATTGAACAGTGTTGGCGATCATTGTTATCTGTTCTGGCCGCTTGTCATCACCTGTCACTCAGAGTTGCATTGCAAAATCGCACAGAATAAGTAATGTGATTATTTTGTTTAAAGTTCAGATGGAATTTAATTTAGTGCGCGTATGGATAGATGGTACTTTATTGATTCCTTCAGGAGCGTTCCCTCAGGAAAATTGAAATTCCAGCAGCAGTGTAAAGAGTTGAGATATAAGTTAAAAACTAAATAATAAATAATGGGAATATATGTTATTGTTTTGCATCCCCTGTCATCCTAGAACCCCCATACCTCCGTGCAGTGTTTTTCAACCTTTTTAGAGCCAAGGCACAGTTTTTTCATTGGAAAAAAAAACGGAGGCACACCACCTGCAGAAATCATAAAAAAAATTAAACTCAGTAGCCAATATTGACAGTAAAACGTTGTTGGATATGAATTTAAACCATAACCAAGCGTGCATCACTATAGCTCTTGTCTCAAAGTAGGTGTACTGTCACCACCTGTCATATCACGCCGTGGCTTATTTTGCGATTTTTGGTGTTTTCCTGTGTGTAGTGTTTTAGTTCTTGTCTTGCGCTCCTATTTTTGCTGACTATTCCTGTTTTGTTGGTATTTTCCTGTCGCATTTTCATGTCTTCTTTTGAGCGCTATTCCCCGCACCTGCTTTTGTTTTAGCTTATCAACAATATTTAAATTGCTGTTATCCTTCTTTGTGGGGACATTGATGATTTTCATGTCATGTACGAATGTACTTTGTGGACGCCATCTGCTCCACGCATAGTAAGTCTTTGCTATCGTCCAGCATTCTGTGTTTGTTCAGTCTTAATTTCGTTCTGCATAGCCATCCTAAGGATCAAAGCCTTTTCTCAGCGGCACTTACCACCACAAAAAGGCATTTGTATGTAATGTTTGAGCAAGATTGGTTGAAAAATGTCTTTGCAGAGTAAGAATAACTGCTTGCTACTAATTGTCCATAACTTATTGGCCGTTTGTCTAAAGGTGATACAATATTTAATGATATCTGGAGTCCTTATATGCAATTTCAGCACAAACTATAAGAGGCGTCATAAATCAGTCTTGGGGAAAAAATGAGCAGGCCTCGAATTTTTTATTTTTTAAGGTCAAGGCAAGTGTTGCCTTAAGGGAGGGTTCATATATTTTACAGCACCAAGGCGAACATTTTATTTCGAGGCAGGGGCTCCAAAGCTTTTTGTCATTTCATGATACCTTTATTACTATTTTTACATTTTGATAGAGGTAGGTATTTTTTTTTTTTTTTATCATTATGATTTTTTGGGGGGAAGTTTTGTACGTTTATATGTACAAGTAGATAATATATCGGGACAGATCCATTAAGAGTTTGAACATAAATAATGCTCAGTAGAAGCATTTAAGTCTCACCTTAAAACTCATTTGTATACTCTAGCCTTTAAATAGACTCCCTTTTTAGACCAGTTGATCTGCCGTTTCTTTTCTTTTTCTTCTATGTCCCACTCTCCCTTGTGGAGGGGGTCCGGTCCGATCCGGTGGCCATGTACTGCTCGCCTGTGTATCGGCTGGGGACATCTCTGCGCTGCTGATCCGCCTCCGCTTGGGATGGTTTCCTGCTGGCTCCGCTGTGAACGGGACTCTCGCTGCTGTGTTGGATCCGCTTTGGACTGGACTCTCGCGACTGTGTTGGATCCATTATGGATTGAACTTTCACAGTATCATGTTAGACCCGCTCGACATCCATTGCTTTCCTCCTCTCTAAGGTTCTCATAGTCATCATTGTCACCGACGTCCCACTGGGTGTGAGTTTTCCTTGCCCTTATGTGGGCCTACCGAGGATGTCGTGGTGGTCTGTGCAGCCCTTTGAGACACTAGTGATTTAGGGCTATATAAGTAAACATTGATTGATTGATTGATAAATATGTCATATAGGAATTAACTATACACAATAACACATTAGCAAAATGCTGCGTCACATAATTGTTTTTTGAAGTAAAACCTTTGTGACCTGAAAAAAAACACAAGTAATGTATAAAATCCTTGTGTTTACTTTTTGATATTAAAATAAAACACGAAGCAGTTTCGCTAATGAAGATGAAGTCTAATGAACAAGCTTTGTTCTTCTCTTGGTTCAATACAACAGTTTGGCCCAAAAAAAAATACAGAAAAGTGACACCTCTCACATCGAATAAACAATCTCCACTGCCTCCATTCAGTTCAATGAGACGACAAAACATTTGAGCTAGTATTGATGTTATTTGAACACTTGTACAGTTTGCAGTTAAGTAAAGGACGAGTGAACATCCCAGTACACAAACTAAAGACTTTATAAACAAGTTGTGACAACGTTGCCGACACATTGCCTGCTGCAAAACAAACCGTCTTCTCCTTCGCTTTATACTTTTAGTGTGGGGACAAGTGAGTCTGTCTCCAATATTGTCCACACCTGTCTCCATCTAAACACAGCAGTGCGCTCTTAAACGCACGGGGGGAAGTGAGGGAAAATGACGTTTGGCGCTTGGCTCTGTTTACTCCGAGGGTAAATCTCCCGAGCAAAGTCTGTGTAGTTAGTCCGCCATGATTATTACGCCAAATGACGCTAGTGCGCATGCCCCTGACTTTGTGTTGCTGAAAATGCATGAATAAATGACTTTTTTTTTGGTAATTAAAAAATTTGAATTTTTCGTGAATTTTATCACAAATTATCTTTATAACAATCAATCAATCAATGTTTTCTTATATAGCCCTAAATCACTAGTGTCTCAAAGGGCTGCACAAACCACTACGACATCCTCGGTAGGCCCACATAAGGGCAAGGAAAACTCACACCCAGTGGGACATCGGTGACAATGATGACTATGAGAACCTTGGAGAGGAGGAAAGCAATGGATGTCGAGCGGGTCTAACATGATACTGTGAAAGTTCAATCTATAATGGATCCAACACAGTCACGAGAGTCTAGTCCAAAGCGGATCCAACACAGCAGCGAGAGTCCCGTTCACAGCGGAGCCAGCAGGAAACCATCCCAAGCGGAGGCGGATCAGCAGCGCAGAGATGTCCCCAGCCGATACACAGGCAAGCAGTACATGGCCACCGGACCGGACCAGACCCCTTCCACAAGGGAGAGTGGGACATAGAAGAAAAAGAAAAGAAACGGCAGATCAACTGGTCTAAAAAGGGAGTCTATTTAAAGGCTAGAGTATACAAATGAGTTTTAAGGTGAGACTTAAATGCTTCTACTGAGGTGGCATCTCGAACTGTTACCGGGAGGGCATTCCAGAGTACTGGAGCCCGAAATGAAAACGCTCTATAGCCCGCAGACTTTTTTTGGGCTTTGGGAATCACTAATAAGCCGGAGTCCTTTGAACGCAGATTTCTTGCCAGGACATATGGTACAATACAATCGGCAAGATAGGATGGAGCTAGACCGTGTAGTATTTTATACGTAAGTAGTAAAACCTTAAAGTCACATCTTAAGTGCACAGGAAGCCAGTGCAGGTGAGCCAGTACAGGTGTAATGTGATCAAACTTTCTTGTTCTTGTCAAAAGTCTAGCAGCCGCATTTTGTACCAACTGTAATCTTTTAATGCTAGACATGGGCAGACCCGAAAATAATACGTTACAGTAATCGAGACGAGACGTAACAAACGCATGGATAATGATCTCAGCGTCTTTAGTGGACAGAATGGAGCGAATTTTAGCGATATTACGGAGATATCGTTTACTGTTACATCCCTCGTCCGTTAACAAGTAAAAAGTCAAGGGCTGTCACAGCATGTTCGTGCCGCAGATGTTGGTAAACTTTTTTGAGCCCCGAATTAGGATGGGTACATCTTAGAATTTCACTTTTTGGATTTGTGAATTCTCCCTTTCTCTTATAGTGTTCTGTTATTATTTCCTCTCCTATAAAAAAGATGCAAAATGGAGTTAAACAATGTTGTCACTCTGGGCAACCTTTAATTTATCCAGGCACCGGTCCGTCTCGCTTATTTCCGTTTCCCTGGCGAGGCTTAGCTACATTCCTAATTGAAAGGAGTTGGCTGATTAAAAAAATAAACGTGTGAAAGTATCATGCGGCACTGCTGCAGTAGCAGAATGGACTAAACCCCAAAATATTTTGCCTTTTCTACTTCTAATAATAAACAGTGCAGTCTGCAGCAGCACATTATCAGTACATGTGTTCCTATGAGACACCTGTTTAATACCTCCCTCAATATCATGTTTGTTTGTGCTCCATTTAGACGCCTGACCAAGTCCACCCTGCTGCTCATTCCTTTGTTTGGCACTCACTACATGTTCTTCAATTTCCTGCCCGACTACTTCAACGTGAACCTGCGCCTCTGCATTGAGCTCTGCATAGGATCCTTCCAGGTACAATCATATTCCTCGATAAAAACTTGGATTTATGATGAAAAAAATCCTGCTTTTGCCATACATTGCATTATATTCTTACAGATGAATGTTACTGTTATGTTTAGGAAGTTTTCGTTTTGACTACGACAATATATCTTTGTGTACAGGCGTGGGTTAGTACATTTGAGCTGATACATTTTTTTTTTTATTGATTGAGACTTTTATTAGTAGATTGCACAGTACAGTACATATTCCGTACAATTGACCACTAAATGGTAACACCCAAATAAGTTTTTCAACTTGTTTAAGTCGCGGTCCACGTTAATCAATTAATTCATGGTATGAATTCCTAGTACCTGGAAATTGCATTCAGCGGTACCAGTGTTTGGTAAAATCCAAATTTTTTTTTTTGTAACATTCAAAATGAGCTTATTATAATAATTCTGCTGTCCAGTTGTTATAACTCACTTTCCTAGTACATTTTGGAGTCTCATTTGCAAGTATTATTAATGCAGTTCCATTTCGAAGACATTAGATGGCATTAGTCTATAGCAGGGGTGTCCAAAGTGCGGCCCGGGGGCCATTTGCGGCCTGCCACACATTCTGCAAAAATTGCAAAATTAATAGTATTGCAAAAACTTTAAAATACATTTTAAAAAAAGTGGAATGAGGGGAAATATAATTACAAAAAGTGACAACGGTGACACAAAGCTGCCATGCAGGCTGTTTTCTTTCCTTTTGTCTTTGTTTATTTTCTTTTTTTTTTCCATTGCTCAAAAAAAAAAAAGACCAAAAATCCATGTTATAATGAATTATTACTTAAAAATTATCACTTTAAAATGTTTTATGTGGAAAAAATATTGCATATGTTGTGTGGTTGCCATATTAAAGCATCAAAGTTTTGACAAAAGAGCATAAAACAAACAAAATAATAGTTCAAACTTAAAATCGACAGATATATCGGAAGTTGATCTTGAAATTTAAGTGTTAAAAGTAAAAAAAAAAAATAATAAAAATGCATCACTTTATGAGTGGGGAACCTTACTCAAAAATATCTAATAATTAAAATCAATGGTGTCCTGCATTATTGATCTTTGAGGGCTTTAATTACTAAATGAAGGAACTCTCCTGAAGGAATCAATAAAGTACTATCTATCCATCTATCCATCTATCTATCTATTTAAATACTGCATATTTCAGTTTTACTATAAAAAACAAAGTTGTGTTTGACAGAAAAGGCATAAAACCGTATTTGTTTTACTTTATATCAACCTCAAGTTGATATCAAGATTTACTGTAAGCATTAAAAAAAAAAAGATAATAATAATTTGACTTATTTTTAACATTTTAGTGACTGAGACCCTCTATGCTCCCCAGGAACCCAAAGGATTAAAAAAAAATCCATTTATTTGGTATGGTTTGAAAATGAAAAATATCAAAATGGCCCCCGCATGCTTCAATTTTTCCGTGTGCGGCCCTCTGTGGAAAAAGTTTGGACACCCCTGGTCTATAGACTACGGTGTGTTGAAGTAGTCTTTGCCACTAGGCTGAATGTCTGTCTGGTCTTGATGCGCCATATAAAGGTGTTTATACTGCAGGTATATTGTACTCATTACACACTAGCTGTTTGATTGTAACGTGCATCTAAGTTGTAGTTTTCATTAGCGAATTTCGAGGTATTAAAATCACTAGTGCCAATCAGTTGCATGTATATGGAAAAAGCAACAGGAAATTAGCCCCGAGCTACCACATTTTAGAAAAGTGGAGCCTTACTTTACGTCCGAGTGTTTTCTACCAGGCTGACTTGCTGAGTTGGTATTGAAAAGTGCAACAATACCTGAGAGTTTCTTGAGTGATTATTTTCTCGTCAAGTGTTTAATCATCACAAGCAAGAAACGTATCACAATACGGCACAGTTTTGGTTTTACGTGATTCGATACCTATGGAATTCGGTCGGTCCCTACTCAAGTACCAAATTCGCTACCCATACCATGAATTGATTTACGTGGAGCCCGACTTAAACAAGTTGAAAAACGTATTCGGGTGTTACCGTTTAGTGGTCAATTGTACGGAATATGTACTGTACTGTGCAATCTACTAATAAAAGTTTCAATCATTTAATCAATCACTATTCTTTCGTTGGCTAACAACCTAAAATAAATAAATCTAGGTTAATACTGTCATGCTTTTATTTTGAAACTTACTTTGCACTGAGCAGGAAGTCCCTGTGTGCACACTTTAATGCTGTGTAACCAGAGGTGGGTAGTAACGCGCTACATTTACTCCGTTACATCTACTTGAGTAACTTTTGGGATAAATTGTACTTCGAAGAGTAGTTTTTATGCAACATACTTTTACTTTTACTTGAGTATATTTATAAAGAAGAAACGCTACTTTTACTCCGCTCCATTTATCTACAATCAGCTCGTTACTCGCTACTTTTTTTTTATCGATCTGTTAATGCACGCTTTGTTTGTTTTGATTTTGTCAGACACGCATTCAAAGTAGAATCTACGCAAGCCTGTATTTCACCAATCAAATGCAGTCACTGGTGACGTTGGACCAATCAAAAAAAACCAGGCGGTCACGTGACCGTCACACGTCAAATCCGACCTAAAAAGGTTGAAAAACTTATTGGAATGTTACCATTTAGTGGTCAATTGTGCGGAATATGTACTGTACTGTGCAATCTACTAATAAAAGTTTCAATCAATCAATCAAAAGTGTAAAGGAAAAAAGACACTTTTTATTTCAACCGTACTTCCCGACTGATTGCACAGTTCCTGTCTTCACAATAAAAGCGCCTGCGCTAACAAAATAAGAGTCTCTGAAAGCCAGCGCAAACAAACTAAGAAGCTACGGAGTTTGCCGCCAATGTATTTCTTGTAAAGTGTATAAAAACGAATATGGAAGCTGGACAAATAAGATGCCAAAAACCAACGACTTTCATGTGGTATTAGACAGAAAAGAGGAACTTTTTTTCTCCTCCATTTGAAAATGTGGACATTATCAGCACTATACTGTCTGATTCCAATCATTGCAAGTCATCAGAATCAGGTAATACACCAACTTATATTTTTGTCTTCATGAAAGATAGGAATCTATATGTTAAACATGCATGTATATTCATTAAAACACCTTTAAAATGTCAACAAAAACGGCAAAATAAATAACTATAAATTATATACTGTATGTATATCTATCTCTCTCTCTATATATATATATATATGATATGTGTGTGTATGTATATATGAGGTAGATCACCTCGACTTGGTCATTTATTAATTAATTGATTTACGTTGAAAAACTTATTGGGGTGTTACCATTTAGTGGTCAATTGTACGGAATATGTACTGTACTGTGCAATCTACTAATAAAAGTTTCAATCAATCAATCAATCAATCGATGAATTCCTACTGAGCCTATGGTGCTGTTAAGTTATTGTGGCTCGATTTTCCTTAATATTTTAATTTTAATGTATTATTATTTGATATATATTATTGTTTTAGTTGCTTAAGAGATATTCCTGGTTATGAATTTGCTCATTGCTATTTTTATGTTTTTGTGCATTATTTGTTGCCGTAATCAGGTTACTCATCAGTTACTCACTACTTGAGTAGTTTTTTCACAACATACTTTTTACTTTTACTCAAGTAAATATTTGGATGACTACTCCTTACTTTTACTTGAGTAATACATCTGTAAAGTAACAGTACTCTTACTTGAGTACAATTTCTGGCTACTCTACCCACTTCTGTGTGTAACTAGACAACAGTTGTGTTTTTATAGCTTAACGCTACTTAGCGACAATTCTACAACACATGTTGACGTAAACAGACCTCCTTGGATGCCTACTGTAATTTCATATCAACAAAAGCGGCCCACCGTGTATGTCGACGTCAACTTGAGCACATTTCACCGTACAGTACTTTCAGTAAATACAAATGTTAATAAACCTCAAAGCTGAATATTTAACACACACGTGCTTGCCAGTTCCCTAAAAGTGCATACCAAATGTTATGGTGACCCGGCAACAAACCCTAAAGTTACAGCAGCTTTTTTGTAGAGCGCAGTGAGACGTGAGAAATTTCAAGCCAGTTAAACGTCAGGGGTTTAAAACCAGCGCCACCGTGTGGTGTATGTGTCGGAAAAATAAAACAGGCAATCACAGTTGGGGTGCAGGCTTTAATACATTTTCACACTTTTGCATGCAGCAGTTAGGGAGTGGAAGAGTTTGCTTCCACACAACTGTCCAAATCTCTTAGCATTACTATACTGGGCAGTTCCGACATATTCTTCCTTTTAAACTATTTTGTAATATTTTCTTTTAACTATGCAGTTTCATTGTGTAAAGTCAAGTAACAGTTTAATATTAAGGTGAAGTGAAGGTTTGAGGTTTTTTTTTTTTTTTTGTAACACATCATTACAATCAACTCCATCAGATTCAAACACATGTAATTATTTGATCATTTCCAAGAAAGGAAGCCCTGTCTGGGCTGATCATATATGATTATATTCAATTATACACTTCCTTGCATAATTACGACACAGGAAATAATTCATTCTTTGGAGACGGTTATATTGTGTTCTATAACACACACACACACACACTTATAATAGAGCTATCATTTAAGAGAACTTTGAATCAAACATTTAACACAAGCTGACACCTCTGAATGTGAGATTAAAAAAAAATAATTTTTTTATTAAGACAATTCTCCAGTGCCCCTGAATCATAGACATATTTTGAGATTCTGATAAAACTACTGCTGAACTAGAATCTATCATCAATCAATCAATCAATGTTTACTTATATAGCCCTAAATCACTAGTGTCTCAAAGGGCTGCACAAACCACTACGACATCCTCGGTAGGCCCACATAAGGGCAAGGAAAACTCACACCCAGTGGGACATCGGTGACAATGATGACTATGAGAACCTTGGAGAGGAGGAAAGCAATGGATGTCGAGCGGGTCTAACATGATACTGTGAAAGTTCAATCCATAATGGATCCAACACAGTCGCGAGAGTCCAGTCCAAAGCGGATCCAACACAGCAGCAAGAGTCCTGTTCACAGCGGAGCCAGCAGGAAACCATCCCAAGCGGAGGCAGATCAGCAGCGCAGAGATGTCCCCAGCCGATACACAGGCAAGCAGTACATGGCCACCGAATCGGTGGCCATGTAGAACTAGTATTTGACTAATTATATGTGATCTACTTCAATAAAACACTATTATAAGCCCATTTGATAGTTCTGAAAAAAGGCAAAAACCAGATTTTGACTTTCTTAAAGTTGAGCAAGATTGGTTGAAAAAAAAAGGCTGTCATCAAGCAAAAGTGGGAATTATTCCATCCATCCATCCATCTTCTTCCGCTTATCCGAGATCGGGTCGCGGGGGCAACAGCCTAAGCAGGGAAGCCCAGACTTCCCTCTCCCCAGCCACTTCGTCTAGCTCTTCCCGGGGGATCCCGAGGCGTTCCCAGGCCAGCCGGGAGACATAGTCTTCCCAACGTGTCCTGGGTCTTCCCCGTGGCCTCCTACCGGTTGGACGTGCCCTAAACACCTCCCTCGGGAGGCGTTCGGGTGGCATCCTGACCAGATGCCCGAACCACCTCATCTGGCTCCTCTCGATGTGGAGGAGCAGCGGCTTTACTTTGAGTTCCTCCCGGATGGCAGAGCTTCTCACCCTATCTCTAAAGGAGAGACCCGCCACACGGCGGAGGAAACTCATTTCGGCCGCTTGTACCCGTGATCTTATTCTTTCGGTCATGACCCAAAGCTCATGACCATAGGTGAGGATGGGAACGTAGATCGACTGGTAAATTGAGAGCTTTGCCTTCCGGCTCAGCTCCTTCTTCACCACAACAGATCGGTACAACGTCCGCATTACTGAAGACGCCGCACCGATCCGCCTGTCGATCTCACGATCCACTCTTCCCCCACTTGTGAACAAGACTCCTAGGTACTTGAACTCCTCCACTTGGGGCAGGGTCTCCTCCCCAACCCGGAGATGGCAAAAGTGGGAATTAGCATTTGTTAATTGCTAATTCCCAATTAATTAATTGATTGTTAATTAATTAATTGTTAATAATTAATCGACCAGTTGTTTAATGATTATACCATTTTGAGGTTATTATATCTGGAATTTGACCACAACACACAGAGGGTGCCAGTAGGCAGGTCTTAATTGTCATTGTACAAGAACAACAAAACTGTGTTTTCAGCACAAACCCTTTTAAGATTAGACTAAACAAACAGTGTACAGGGTTACAGAAGAGGAACGCTGATGGGTCCGTGTAAAAGATGAGAGAAAGGTCAACGCTTGGGGAGGACGAGTAAAAAAAAATAAATACAATGGCGGGGTAAAAAACCTCCATAGCAAAGCATATATACATATTACAACACACATCTCGACACTTGCAACAGAGGGGAAGGGAGTGGGGGCTACGGTAGCAGGCTGCAGCTATTCAGGTGCTGCCCAGCTGTCCATCACCCCCAAGGAAATTTTTTCAAGGGCTTTGGATGGGGGATGACGTATGTGTGTGTGGGGTATATTTGTTGTGGATGCATGTGTGTGTGTGTAAGCCTGCCGCGTGTTTTAATACACCCCACTTTTCGTATTGTTCAGTTTAACTAGGGGCAGTATAGCTCGGTTGGTAGAGTGATCGTGCCAGCAACTTGAGGGTTCCAGGTTCGATCCCCCGCTTCCGCCATCCTAGTCACTGCCGTTGTGTCCTTGGGCAAGACACTTTACCCACCTGCTGCCAGTGCCTCCCACCCTGGTTTAAATGTAACTTTGATATTGGGTTTCACTATGTAAAAGCGCTTTGAGTCACTAGAGAAAAGCGCTATATGAATTTAATTCACTTCACACAACTAAACTGTTGCATCGGTTTTCATAAACCCATCCATTTTTCTACCACTTGTTCCTTTTTGGGGTCGCTGGAGCTTATCTCAAAATCAAATCTATTCCGTAGAATCCCACTGGTTAGCGAGTTTTTTTGTTGAGTAAATCTGCAAAATTAAAAGCCACCCAGGGACCAATGAAAGTTGCGAGTGCCAGCATTTAAGCGGGGTAAAAAGAATCAGGCTGTTTTGTTCTGATTTTCCCCCTTCCGACCGAAGACCACAACCCCCTGATTATTTTATGTCTTATAACAGTGGTTTCCAACCTTTTTTCAGTGATGTACCCCCTGTGAACATTTTTTTAATTCAAGTACCCCCTAATCAGAGCAAAGCATTTTGGGTTGAAAAAAAGAGATAAAGAATTAAAACACAGCACTATGTCATCAGTTTCTGATTTATTAAATTGTATAACAGTGCAAAATATTGCTCATCTTTCTTGAACTATTTGGAGGGAAAAAAAACAAAACAACTAAAAACCTGTTGAAAAATAAACAAGTGATTCAATTATAAAGAACAAGAAAGTTTGATCACATTACGCCTGTACTGGCTCACCTGCACTGGCTTCCTGTGCACTTAAGATGTGACTTTAAGGTTTTACTACTTACGTATAAAATACTACACGGTCTAGCTCCATCCTATCTTGCCGATTGTATTGTACCATATGTCCCGGCAAGAAATCTGCGTTCAAAGGACTCCGGCTTATTAGTGATTCCCAAAGCCCAAAAAAAGTCTGCGGGCTATAGAGCGTTTTCTGTTCGGGCTCCAGTACTCTGGAATGCCCTCCCGGTAAAAGTTTGAGATGCCACCTTTAAGTCTCACCTTAAAACTCATTTGTATACTCTAGCCTTTAAATAGACTCCCTTTTTAGACCACTTGATCTGCCGTTTCTTTTCTTTTTTCTCCTATGTCCCACTCTCCCTTGTGGAGGGGGTCCGGTCCGATCCGGTGGCCATATACTGCTTGCCTGTGTATCGGCTGGGGACATCTCTGCGCTGCTGATCCGCCTCCGCTTGGGATGGTTTCCTGCTGGCTCCGCTGTGAACGGGACTCTCGCTGCTGTGTTGGATCCGCTTTGGACTGGCATCTCGCGACTGTGTTGGATCCATTATGGATTGAACTTTCACAGTATCATGTTAGACCCGCTCGACATCCATAGCTTTCCTCCTCTCCAAGGTTCTCATAGTCATCATTGTCACCGATGTCCCACTGGGTGTGAGTTTTCCTTGCCCTTATGTGGGCCTACCGAGGATGTCGTAGTGGTTTGTGCAGCCCTTTGAGACACTAGTGATTTAGGGCTATATAAGTAAACATTGATTGATTGATTGATTGATTGATGAATAAAGATTTCTACACATTTAAGTAATCATCAACTTAAAGTGCCCTCTTTGGGGATTGTAATAGAGATCCATCTGGATTCATCAACTTCATTCTAAATATTTCTTCACAAAAAAATACATCTTTAACATCAATATTCATGGAACATGTCCACATAAAAATCTAGCTGTCAACACTGAATATTGCATTGTTGCATTTCTTTTCACAGTTTATGAACTTACATTCATATTTTGTTGAAGTATTTTTCAACAAATATATTTATAAAGGATTTTTGAATTGTTGCTATTTTTATAATATTTTTTTAAAAAATACCTCACGTACCCCTTGGCATACCTTCAAGTACCCCCAGGGGTATGCGTACCCCCATTTGAGAACCACTGTCTTAAAATATAGTTTTTTTGTCTCAGGTGTGTTAGTGAATTCGTCCCAATAGCCGTCTTGTGTTCAATATTTACCAGCAAAACTCCTCATGTCAGTGGGGAACGCTGATTGAATTGTGACGTGGTAAAGAGAGTAGCCAGTGAAACATTTGTGACAAATGAAGACTAGAAGATATGCTGCATTTGCATAAACTATGTGAGGAAAATTAATGAATAAAAAATATATTTGATTAACACGACTCACTTTTAAGTGTTGTCTTTCAGGGTCTGCTTGTGGCAATCCTCTACTGCTTTCTTAACCAAGAGGTGAGTGAGTGCCCGCCACATGCATACACCGCATTCTTTGACAATGGTGGGGGGGCTCTTGCAGGTCAACAAGTTAAACATAATTTGCAGTTCCTCCTGCCCTCATTACATAAGCTAGAAAAGTAAACCCCAGGGTGCGCTTATGTAACGACATGATTAACGTGAGGTCAACCCCGTTTGCCCCTTCCTTGACAGACAACACCAGCGACAAAACACCAGAAGTACTTATAAAGAGTCACATGATGGAGGCCAACACATTCTTCTACGTCCACATTACCACGTAGAAGAATTAATAATTTAAGTTAAGTTAAAGTTAAAGTACCAATGATTGTCACACACATGTGGGGCGGTACAGCTCGGTTGGTAGAGTGGCCGTGCCAGCAACTTGGGGGTTGCAGGTTCGATTCCCACTTCCGCCATCCTAGTCACTGCCGTTGTGTCCTTGGGCAAGACACTTTACCCACCTGCTCCCAGTGCCACCCACACTGGTTTAAATGTAACTTAGATATTGGGTTTCACTATGTAAAGCGCTTTGAGTCACTAGAGAAAAGCGCTATATAAATATAATTCACTTCACTTCACACTATGTGTGGTGAAATGTGTCCTCTGCATTTGACCCATCCCCTTGTTCACCCCCTGGGAGGTGAGGGGAGCAGTGAGCAGCAGCGGTGGCCGCGCCCAGGAATCATTTTTGGTGATTTAACCCCAAATTCCAACCCGTGATGCTGAGTGCCAAGCAGGGAGGTAATGGGTCCCATTTTTTTAGTCTTTGGTATGATTCGGCCGGGGTTTGAACTCACGACCTACCAATCTCAGGGCGGACACTATAACCCGGGGGTCTCAAACTCATTTTGCCACTGGATGCGAAATGCTGTCTGAGGCTGGGCCGCAAGAAAATTATTCTTCCAAAAAATATTTTTAAACGTCTTTATTTTTATTTTCAACACAAAATAAGAGAGAATTAAGAAATGTGAAACAATGCAAATTAAATAATAAAAAAAACTAATAACTGTTTGATTTGGTCCAAATTATCGGGGAGTGTTATTACTGACGGACAGGTGTCGCGGTGTGACTGCAGCCAGGCACGTAAGAAAACCCTCGTCTCCATGGCAACGTCTCTGTCGCTTTCACTCTCTTGCCGCTTTTCCACTAATGCAGGGGTAGGCAACCCAGAACGTTGAGAGAACCATTTTGGACCCAAATAACACAACGCTGTCAAGCGCCATTCATATAAAACTTGCGGGCCGCACTAACATTAAACTTTCATATTAAGGTGGGGGCCGCAAAATAACGTACTGTGGGCCGCAATTGGCCCGTGGGCCGCATGTCAGAGACCCCTCCTATAACCACTAGGCCACTGAGTAGGTAGTCTAATGCCTAATACAAGTGACAAAGCAAGGTAGAGGTAATCATTTGAACTTGAACAAAAACTTTCCATTTGAATGACCTAAAAGCCAATTTAAAATAACAAAAAAAAATGCTTCTAAAATGGTCCAAAAACAGGGATTTTGGACATCACGCCAGATCTCTGCTGTTGAAATCTCGGAAGACTTCAGTGCAGTGTGCATTTTACGCCACCACAGAACTGGAGACTGAACTTATTGTAACAAATTGAACTGAAACTATATTGGAATCGGCCCGGGGGGGGGGGGGGGCGATATTTGTCCTTTTTTTAACTGAATGGCTGCCGATCTTTATCACCGCTGTCTCTCAGACTCCTATATGCGACGAGTTGACTTTATACCAAAACTTTCTATTTTGGTTTCATCTGACCACATGACATTCTCTCAATCCTCTGCTGTATCATCCATGTATCCATTTTGGTATAAACTCAACTCGTCGTGTTTGGAGGAAGAAGAATACTGAGTTGCATTCCAAGAACACCATACCTACTGTGAAGCATGGGTGTGGAAACATCATGCTTTGGGGCTGTTTTTCTGCTAAGAGGACAGAACGATTGATCCGTGTTAAGGAAAGAATGAAAGGGGCCATGTATCGTGAGATTTTGAGCCAAAACCTCCTTCCATCAGTGAGAGCTTTGAATGGTTGACCAAATACTTATTTTCCACCATAATTTACAAATAAATTCTTTAAAATTCCTACAATGTAAATTCCTGGATTTTTTTCCCACATTCTGTCTCTCACAGTTGAAGTGTACCTATGATGAAAATTGCAGACCTCTGTCATCATTTTAAGTGGGAGAACTTGCACAATCGGTGGCTGACTAAATACTTTTTTGCCCCACTGTAAATAACCAACTGAGAAGGTGCCTGGTATGTTAACGTAACATATTATGGTAAGAGTCATTCAAATAACTATAACATATACAAACATGTTATACGTTTACCAAACAATCTGTCACTCCTAATCGCTAAATCACATGAAATCTTATACGTCTAGTCCAGGGGTGCCCACACTTTTTCTGCAGGCGAGCTACTTTTCAATTGACCAACTCGAGGGGATCTACCTCATTTATATATATCATTTATATTTATTTATTTATGAAAGAGACATTTTTGTAAACAAGTTAAATGTGTTTAATGATAATACAAGCATGTGTAACACATATAGATGTCTTTCTTTCACAAAGACAAGAATATAAGTTGGTGTATTACCTGATTCTGATGACTTGCATTGATTGGAATCAGATAACGCCCACATTTTCAAATGGAGGAGAAAAAAAGTTGTCCTTTCTGTACAATACCACATGAAAGTGGTTGGTTTTTGGCATCTAATTCATCCAGCTTCCATACACTTTACAAGAAAAACATTGGCGGCAAATTCTGTAGCTTGCTTGATTGACATTCACGGCACCCGAGGGTCTTGTGAGATGACGCTGGCTGCTGCCAGTTCATTATTATGAAAAAATGACAGAGGGGAAGGCGAGAATCACTTTTTATTTCAACAGACTTTCGCGCCGTCCCTTCCGTCAAAACTCTAAAGGCCGACTGCACATTTCCTATCTTCACAATAAAAGCCCTGCTTCATGCTGCCTGCGCTAACAAAATAAGAGTCTCGGAAAGCTGGCGTGCACAAGTGATGTGCACGCCAGCTTTCTGAGGGATCGCTTGTGCACGCCAGTTTTCCGAGACTCTGTATTTAGTTAGCGCAGGCAGCATGAAGCAGGGCTTTTATTGTGAAGATAGGAAATGTGCAGTCGGCCTTTAGAGTTTTGACGGAAGGTACGGCGCGAGAGTCTGTTGAAATAAAAAGTGTTTCTCGCCTTCCTCTCGGTCATATTTTCATAATAATGATCTTGCAGCAGCCAGCGTCATCTCACAAGACCCTCCGGTACCGTGAATGTCATTTAAGTGACGTCTTGGTGAAGATTGATGATCACTAATTTTTAGGTCTATTTTTTTTAAAAGCCTGGCTCGAGATCGACTGACACACCCCCCGCGGTCGACGTAATGGGCACCCCTGGTCTAGTCTCTTATGTGAATGAGCTAAACAATATTATTTGATATTTTACGGTAATGTGTTAATAATTTCACACATAAGTCGCTCCCTAGTATAAGTCGCACCTATGACCAAACTATGAGAAAAACTGCGACTTGTAGTCCGAAAAATACGGTGTGTATTTTTTTCAAATTAATTCTACTCTCCCTGTACTGTTGTTTACATTGAACTCATTCATGCGGTTTTTGCACCTTACCACCATTACAACATGGGTTCTGTTGATGCTGTGTTGTACAATGTACTTGTAATTAAATGACAATGTGGTCAAAAAGAGCTATGCATTCCTTTTCTACCTTATCATGCACTCCAAATTGTTAATAAAGTGAATGTATTATACATAATATAATGTAACTGTGTGTACTGTAGGTGCAGAAAGAGGTGCACATGCAGTGGCTGAGGTGGCAGGAGAGGAGCTATGGCGTGGTGTCCCCCGCAGCCAAGTGCAGCATGATGGACACGCCCTTCTAGACGCCGCATGTGACATAACACACACACACTCGCACACACACACTCGCACTGACAGGTCAGCTTCTAGACTTTTCTGATGGCTTCTTTGGTCAAACTAACAAAAAAAAGAGAATGATGCCATCAATTAGTCAATAAAATGTTTCCGTTTTTACTGCTTTGTATTTTCGGTGAGGTGGTTTTTAATGTAAGTATGAATTTATTTGCAATAAGCCAGAAGGCCAACATATTGTTGATGAGTTTTAGATAATTTGCGGATATTGTATAACAATATTTACTGTTATTCCGTCATTGTCAAAACATGAATGGCAATTGAATAAAAAAAAGCTGTTTTAAAAAGAACATTTGTTTATCTTTAGTACTACTACAATATTTGTGTTGTTGGTGTTTTTGGACACTTACTGTATCTTGTAGTTTACTTAACTATATTGTGCAAAAGCTAGATAACATCACATGTAGCATGTTCTTAAACATGTTATTTACATCTGATTAATTGAATTAGGTAAGCAAATATTTGGGAAATAAAGGGTTAAAATTTCCCCTTACATTTTCAATCCTACTTGTCCAGGGTGTACCCTGCCTTCCGCCCGATTGTAGCTGAGATAGGCACCAGCACCCCCCGCGACCCCGAAAGGGAATAAGCGGTAGAAAATGGATGGATGGATGGATGACAACAAATGTCTACATCCAAAAACTCCTATATACAGATAATCTTTTAAAACTACTTTATTTTTTAAGTATACATCACAAAAAATACTGTATAGATGGGAATTTAACCATTGAAATGCCAGTTTAAGTGTTAATACTAATGTTGTTGTTTTTTTTTTAGAAATAGACTAAATATATATTATGTTATTATTAAGCCTGGAAATGGGCGAATGTTTTTTATGCATTCTTTTTTCAACACTATTAAATTTAAAACAAAAACTTGTACCTGAGGACCATAAATGTCAGCTTGGCATACCACTAGTGCTACGCATACCACAGTTTGAGAATCCATGGTGCAGCGCAGGGGTGTCGAACTCATTTTAGCTCAGGGGGCCGCATGGAGGAAAATCTGTGCACGTGGGGGCCGGACTATTAAAATCATGGCATTAAAACTAAAAAATAAAGACAACTTCAGATTTTTTTCTTTGTCTTACTCTGGCCAAAAATAGAACAAACACATTCTGAAAATATTACAATAAAAATATAGGAAAAAAATACCGGCAACGGTATAGTTTAAATCCATGAAGGAAAGAAGAAAGTGAATGAACGTTTGTAACTGATTATATTTACATATTAATAAATATGTGTTTTTTCTTGTATTATTTTTTGTATAAATTAAGTAACGTTTATGACAACCTTTTTCCAGAACACAATATAGAATGTGAGGTATAACTTTATTTGCCTGCTATTTTGACAGTATTCTATTAAAATTAGTTGGGGGGTTTTCAACTTTCGGCTGTTTTTTTTTAATTATTATTATTGTTTTATCGTTTATAACAGGCCTGGGCAATCATTTTGACTCTGGGGGGCACATTTAGGGAAAAAAATGTGTCTGGGGGCCGGTATATCTATTTTTAGAGACACTAATAAAAAACTTCACAATAATGTCTGATTGAATGCTAAAAACGTTATGACAGACCACCTTAAAAAACGTAATGGAATTTTCCTTTTTTCTATGAAAGATAAAACACTGAATATTGACAAAATATGAATGTCACACCCCCTTTCAATTGACATATTTTACAACCAAGTGAAACGCAACAAAAATTCTAACAAACAGTGAAATATGAACAAAGGGTAAAAAATAAACCCACCTACAATCTGGTATATCTGATATATCACTAAAATTAGAACTTTGTTGTGAAAAGCTCCTTCTGCGTCTGTGGAAACGCTTCCCGCCCACACTGCTGCTGAGCTGCTGTGAAGAAGATTACAATAGTAACTAATTAGATTACCATAGTAACTGGTATTTCATCCATTGAAATGCTTTGTATAGTTGAAGATGTCAGAGTTTGTTTGTGACGAACCCCAAGATGCAGAGATGGAGGCAGGCATGGAGTGAGAAAACATGATTCAATTTAAAACACTAAGACAGAAACAAACAAAGATACAAACAAAAAGCGCGCACATGGGCGGATAACAAACAAAAAGGCCTAGCTTGGAAGCTAGCAGGTATCTAGCATGAAAACAGAAGTCGTACTTGTAATAAGAAAACAAACTGGAAGCAGGGAACAAAAGACAGTAAGCTAATAACCGCTATCAAACATAGCTTACCGCAACGCTGCGTAGACACAACAAGATACGACACGACAGGTAGCAATGACAAGTAAATGATAAATGGGTTGTACTTGTATAGCGCTTTTCTACCTTCAAGGTACTCAAAGCGCTTTGACACTACTTCCACATTTACCCATTCACACACTGATGGAGGGAGCTGCTATGCAAGGCGCCAACCAGCACCCATCAGAAGCAAGGGTGAAGTGTCTTGCTCAGGACACAACGGACGTGACAAGGTTGGTACTAGGTGGGATTTGAACCAGGGACCCTCGGGTTGCGCACGGCCACTCTCCCACTGCGCCACGCCGTCCCCATGCGACACAATAATCCAGCCCTGACTGGAGGAACAAAGCAGATAAAAATAAGAGTGGGCTGATTGACACCAGGTGTGGTCAGGTGCCAATCAGCCGCAGCTGAGATGAAACAGCGCACAGGGAAAAAAACAGTAAACAGACAAAATAAGAGCGCTGACAGGAACTAAAAACAGGAAATACTAAACACACACCGAGGAAAAACTAAAACACAAACAAACTGTCAGTGGCAAGCCTGACAGAAGACTTACGGTCATTAGAAAACATCACTGCGCATCAGAATGGCAGCTACAGTTTCCATCTTAAAGATCTAAAAAAAATATTTGGGAATGTCCGGCGGGCCAGATGGAAAATTTAATTTGCCCAGGTCTGGTTTATAATGTGCCGAGGGCCAATTGAAAACAGTCCTGGGACGAACTTTGGTATTATTAATGTGAAGCCACGCTGTGACGAGTCACCTGCTGCCCCCTGGTGGTCGTCTTCATACACGGTCTTAACTACCACACACTTTCCAAAGACTTCCATCGACTCAATGTATGTGTGTGTGTTTTACGACCCACCGGAGAAGCCCACCCCCGTGTCAGGGTTCGTAGTGGGGGCATAAAGTGGGCCAATGAGGGGTCTCCGCGGTGTAAAAGCTGCTGTTAACAGAGAAAGACGACAGGAAGTGTCAAGTCAGTCTCCACCAACATCAGGCAGCTTGGAAGGTTTTCGCGCTCTTTTTTAAAAACACTGGTAAGTTTTATTTTTTATTACTTTCACTTTCTAATAAAAGTTGTTGAAATAGAACAGGACACTAAATTTGCTAAAATCTTTTTTTTTTTTTTTATCATTTGCTGGTGTGGTCGGTGTCCACGCCACTTCCAACATGGACGACGACCACACTTTCCATAAACTATATTTCACGACAAAGTTAACGTTTTAATAACTGAAGCGGTTTCTTTTTTTTTTTTTTTTTTCAAACAGCCAGCAGAGAAAGGTAAGAGAGGAAAAGAATGGGGGTTTAATGTCAACTTAATAACAGGAGACATGTTTCTTTCTGCCTGCCTGGACATGTTTACTGTAACTCTCATTAAGAAAGTGCAGTGACTACAGTATTTTCTTTCATGCAACAGAATACTTTTACGTCTCCGTAAAAGTATCATTAACACTTATAATGTACTTTTCAAGAAGAGTTTAAAAACAAATTGTTAGCATTAAAATATTTTTGTCTTATAACGTTTTGTTCTATTTTTCACTTGCTGCTTATTGTACAGTGCCCTTTGATAAGAATTTTTCAAGTTTCTTGAGAGTTTTCCAATCCTTTAAGTCAGTGGTTCTCAAATCCTGGGGGTACTTGAAGGCAGGGGCGCCGCTTGGGATTTTGCGCCCCATGAAAATAATCTTTTTTTTTTCTTTTTTTTTTTTTTTAAAGGTTTATTTATAAATTTCAACAATTACAAACAGTAAGACAAACAGCAATATACAACATTATAAAACATTATGAAAACAGTACAAAACAGCGCTAGGGGGTTAAATGATAAATGGGTTGTACTTGTATAGCGCTTTTCTACCTTCAAGGTACTCAAAGCGCTTTGACACTACTTCCACATTTACCCATTCACACACACATTCATACACTGATGGAGGGAGCTGCCATGCAAGGCGCCAACCAGCACCCATCAGGAGCAAGGGTGAAGTGTCTTGCTCAGGACACAACGGACGTGACGAGGTTGGTACTAGGTGGGAATTGAACCAGGGACGCTCGGGTTGCGCACGGCCACTCTCCCCAAAAAGAATACAAACATATATATATAAATAATAAACAAAATGCAAAGCCGTAGGCTTATTCAGATTCATCAAACAACTTAAATTTGGAACACAGCATCATCGTTTTCACAGCTTTTTTGTTGTTAGTGAAAAGAATCTTTACAGGGCCCCCAACACATAATTTCATCATCATTAGGGGCCTCTCTGGGCCCCCCTCCACCAAGGGCCCCTAGAATCAGTCTCCTTTACCCCTCCTTTTCGGCGCCCCTGCTTGAAAGTATGCCAAGGGGTACGTGAGATTCTGAAAATAGCAAAATTTCAAAAATCCTTTATAAATATATTTATTGAATAATACTTCAACAAAATATGAGTGTAAGTTAATAAACTATGGGAAAAAAATACAACAATGCAATATTCAGTGTTGACAGATTTTTATGGACATGTTCCATAAATATTGATGTTAAAGATTTCTTTTTTTGTGAAGAAATGTTTAGAATTAAGTTCATGAATCCAGATGGATCTGTATTACAATCCTCAAAGAGGGGACTTTAAGTTGATGATTACTTCTATGTGTAGAAATCTTTATTTATAATTGAATCACTTGTTTATTTTGCAACAAGTTTTTAGTTATTTTTATGTATTTTTTTCCAAATAATTCAAGAAAGACCACTACAAATGAGCAATATTTTGCACTGTTATACAACTTAATAAATGAGAAACTGATGACATAGTGCTGTATTTTACTTCTTTATCTCTTTTTTTCAACCCAAAATGCTTTGCTCTGATTCGTGCAAAAATGTTCACAGGGGGTACATCACTGAAAAAGGTTGAGAACCAGTGCTTTAAGTGACTTTTTCTTTATTAAAAACGACTGTCAACAAATCTAGCATTTTTTTCCTGGTGTTATTATGAACCATGGTGTCAAACTCAAGCCCTGGGGGCCAGATCTGACCCACCACATCATTTTATGTGGCTTGTAAAAGTCCGGGAAACATTTGTGTCAAAATACTTTACTAAATGTATTTGGTCTTTAAATTTTCCATCCATCCATCCATCCATCTTCTTCTGCTTATCCGAGGTCGGGTCGCGGGGGCAGCAATCTAAGCAGGGAAGCCTAGACTTCCCTCTCCCCAGCCACTTCGTCCAGCTATTCCCGGGGGATCCCGAGGCGTTCCCAGGCCAGCCGGGAAACATAGTCTTCCCAACGTGCCCTAAACACCTCCCTAGTTTGGGTGGCATCCTGACCAGATGCCCGAACCACCTCATCTGGCTCCTCTTGATGTGGAGGAGCAGCGGCTTTACTTTAAACACCTCCCGGATGGCAGAGCTTCTCACCCTATCTCTACGGGAGAGCCGCGCCACCCGGCGGAGGAAACTCATTACGGCCGCTTGTACCCATAATCTTATCCTTTCGGTCATGACCCAAAGCTCATGACCATAGGTGAGGATGGGAATGTAGATCGATCGGTAAATTGAGAGCTTTGCCTTCCGGCTCAGCTGCTTCTTCACCACAACGGATCGGTGCGGCGTCTTCAGTAATGCGGACGTTGTACCGATCCGTTGTGGTGAAGAAGCAGCTGAGCCGGAAGGCAAAGCTCTCAATTTACCGATCGATCTACATTCCCATCCTGTCGATCTCACGATCCACTCTTCCCTCACTCGTGAACAAGACTCCTAGGTACTTGAACTCCTCCACTTGGGACATGGTCTCACGGTCTTTCAATTTTGATAGAAAAAAACATATCTTTTAGAGTTTAATATTATTTAAACATGGCAAATATATCATATTATATGTTGTATTACAAATATACTTTTGTTAAGATAAAAACAAATCGTTAAATATCTGCTACTTACCTTTAAGATTTCAAAGAAAGTTAGTATCCATCAGTTTGTGCAAAAAAAAATTAAATAATCAAATGCATCAGCAATTGTGTATAACAACATGGAGGGATTATACATTTATAATAGTGCTGTATAACTATTTTTTTAACATCAATTGCATCACACTGGAATTTCAAATAAAATCATAGGTTATTACCCGCATCCATGATTTAAATTCCTCTTTAAAAAGCAGCTTCTGAAAGCAGCCATTACTTTGATGTGGCCCTCAATGGAAAAAAAAACAGTTTGACACTCCTGTTGTAGACTGTACTCGTGTTTAGAGAACCTATACTACTGTTGCACGATGTCCCCAACGAACAGCGAGTTGCAGCGAACTTGACGTCACACTTGCATCACGCTGCTGTGAGCCTTTCACTCAATAGTATTTTCACGATTTGTACATCGCTGTGTGCGGGTTTATCTCAGCTGTATCAAAGTATATCCACAATACAGACATGCTGCCTCCGTATTGCTTACGTCATCATAACATCCGGTTTCAACTGTGCTGTTTTCTGATGATCAAGGTCGTTATTTGGCAGCCAAATATTTGTGCATCTCTATGGGCTTATTGTTCTTCCACCTTAGAAGTGGGTCAACATCTAGTTTTAAATACAATAAAGCAACCCCCTGCCACCCCGAACGGGACAAGCGGTAGAAAATGGATGGTCTTAAATCTGCTGCTATAAAAACATTTGTTACTGCTTCAGCCCTGCCTGTGCTGTTTTCCGATGATCAAGGTCGTTTTTTGGCAGCCAAATATTCGTGCATCATTAGTCATCAACAGTACACCCGTCACATGTTAGCATCATTTATCATTTCACATCATATATTCATTATATGTTTTTAAGGTACAAATTTATATAATGTAAACTTGGATATACTTTAGAATAGTCAGTGTACAGCTTGTTTTAAAAAAATAATTTTTTGGGGTAAGATTTCTATTTTAAAACACTCAATGAGAATATGATGTAGGGCTAGGCGATATATCGTCATACTCGATATATTGCGGGTTTGTCTCTGCGATATAGAAAATTACTATATTGTGGTATTCGAATATACATTCTCACGCAGTTGCTTTTAGCTGCAGGCATTACACTACAGGCTCGTCCCACTCCTTTGTCGCTCCTTCTCACAGACAGCAAGCACACCTTCTTACATACTGTCACATCATACGTTACGCCCTTGCGTAGCAGAGATGTAGCGGCATGGGTAATGTTAGCTGTGATGCCAGCGGAGCCGTGCGAGTGGTAATAAAGAAAGAAATAAGGTGTGAATCTGGTAACAAATAAAGGAAAAATTAATTCCCAAGAAAACAGCCGGGGGTCCATTGTCTGGCGGTGGTTTGGCTTCACGTTGTAATATGTCGAATAGACAACTTTAATTTGTCAAGTGTGGGGCACAAGCGTTGCTACAAAAAGTAGCATTACTGCTAATATGTAGCACCATTCCAAAAGTCACCCGCTAGAAAATGAAGAGTGCTTACTCCGCATGTCAACATCTCTATTCGGTGCCACACGCCCACACCATCAAAACGGCGAGGCAAACCTTTCCAGATCAACACCGTATGAAAAAAATAGTCAACAACAAAAGGAGAAAATGTCCACAGTAACCTACCACATAGTAAAGGACGAACACTATTTGATTTCCTATTATGCAGCTCATTTTTATTTGACACTTACTGAAATATCTTTTGTGACATCATGCACAAAAGTGCACTTTGTTTTAAACTATTATAGTGGCGTTCTGTACAAAAAGTGCACTTTAATTTAGTGTTGTTTTGATATGTCATCTTAGTGACATTGTGCACAAAAGTGCACTAATAGATTGTTTTAAAATGACTCTGACCATCTTGCACTTTCTGTTTTGGAAATTACATGAATGTTTGTGCCACTGCTTAATAACTGTTTAATAAATACGCTTTTGGTAAATTGACTTAGTTGTGATTTCCTTCTTTGCATGAAAGTTTAAAATGAGCATATATTAATGCGGTATGAAGAAGAATGTTTAGACACATAAAATTATCATACTGCTGTGATTATATGTATGAAGTGTTAGTTCAAGGCTAAGGCAAAATATCAAGATTTATATTGTGTATCGCGATATGGCCTAAAAATATCAAGATATTAAAAAAAAGGCCATATCGCCTAGCCCTAATATGATGTATTTTATGCATACTTCACCATCTCCTTTCCTAACAGAATTAAACGATGGCTCACCTCTGCATCTTCCTGCTGGTCGCCTCGGTGGTGGCTGAGCCTCTGAACAACAGTCTTGAGGAAAATGAAATTGAAGTCCTTACAAGCACACAACCCCACCTCATCCAGATCCAGGCAAGTGACTCTATGAGGCAGATAGTTTTCTCAAAACGATGTAGAGCAACATGTTTATATTGTCATGGTTGCACGATATAGATGATATACGATATAACTGATAATATTTTGGCCGATGATAGAGCTTTCAGTACTATTGTTATATTGTGACAGCATCTTAGTCACCGATCCCCACCTCGATGGGGGCAAATGAACTACGTTTTTACAAGAAATATTATCACTGGAGGATGAGGAATAGCTAAACATGCTACACTACACTTGGGATTTATACACACATTTGTAGTAAAACAAATGTAAAGTATCCAAACAACAGAAGAAAAAGTGCATAGAATATTTTAACAAAAGTTTAGATAGAATCATGTTGCAGTAGAAAGTAACCACTTAGTAACAGTAAATCAGCAAGTAAATTAATAGTTTTGAGATAAATCTTACAGCTGGAAATTACGCAATATGTTACTGTGTGTGTGACAATCATTGGTACTTTAACATTAATTTACATACCAAATAATATATCCTGATATTTATTGTTGCATCGGCTGCAATATATATCTTGATATAGATATAGATATAGATATATATTGCATTTATAAGCGCTGACCTCTGCGTGGTTGAAATGGTTTGTCTGCAATCAGCGTTCACCCATCTTTGTGGGTCTCGGCCCACTTGTTTTGTGCGTACGAATTTGGAAGATTGTGTTCACAAATGACTAACCCGTACTAGCGCAGTAAATTCGCCAACATTCCTTTAAACCAAACCCAAAATTAGAATAGAATAATAGAAAATTGTTTTATTGTCACTATTACAGTGAACAGCTTCAAAGAACAATGAAATTGGAGCAGATCCCCTCAGGTGCATACACAATAATTTAATAATAAAAATAGTACAAAAAGATAAAAAAGAAGAGATGTATCTATATGTATGTATATATCCACACACATGCACATATCCATGCACATGCATATATATACATATACACATATAACATTATTGCACATTATAGTCCGAAAAAAATAAAAAGACATGACGGAACACATTGTGCTCACTCAGTGCCTGTTTAATAGAAACATCCATCCATTTTCTACCGCTTATTCCCTTTCGGGGTCGCGGGGGGTGCTGGCGCCTATCTCAGCTACAATCGGGCGAAAGGCAGGGTACACCCTGGACAAGTCGCCACCTCATCGCAGGGCCAACACAGATAGACAACATTCACACTCACATTCACACACTAGGGCCATTTTAGTGTTGCCAATCAACCTATCCCCAGGTGCATGTCTTTGGAAGTGGGAGGAAGCCGGAGTACCCGGAGGGAACGCACGCATTCACGGGGAGAACATGCAAACTCCACACAGAAAGATCCCGAACCTGGATTTGAACTCAGGACTGCAGGAACTTCGTATTGTGAGGCAGACACACTAACCCCTCTGCCACCGTGAAGCCTATTGTGTCAAAATACTTTAATAAATCTATTGGGTAAAAACTGTTTTTTAGTCTATTTGTGCCGCTTTTAACACCCTATAGCGTCTGCCTGAGGGTAGCAGTTCTAGGTGGCAATGCCCGGGGTGGGATTACAAGTGAATGCACCCTTAATGTCTCGCTGGGTTCTATTCTCTTGTAGGACCAGTTGACTGAAAATCTCATTGGAAATCTCAGTGAGCCTACTCCAACTCACACACCTACTACAGGTCTTTATTTTTATTATAAACATAATCATACATGATACCTGGCCAATAAAGCTGATTCTGTTTCTGATTTATTTCCCAAATAACACTCTCTCCTGTCTTCCCCCACTAGTGGCTACTTTCAGTACTACAAGTGTTAGCCGAGCGTCCACTACGGCCACTATCCAGGCCTCCAGTCTCGCTCCTCTGTGTCCCGGCAACCAGGTGAGGCTCGAGGGCAGCTCAGAGTGCAGCTGCCCATCATCGAACATGCTGAAGGATGGCGATGTCTGCACCTGCCTCCCCGGCTTCAGTGCAGCGGGATGTAAAGGTCCGTAATGATCAACTTATTCATGTGTGTTGGAACTTGGAATATATACACATTTACAGTGTTTGTATTAGGGCTGTCAAAATAGAATTCATTGATAATGGATAAAGGCAGATTAAAGGCGCAATTTATTTTGACCACTCCTAAAACGGCATTTTTTTCAAAATATTAAGGTCTTTTTTAAATTCCATTTGAATTACGCAGGGAATTAATTTACTGTGATTAATTAAGATTATTAAAAATTCCACAGTGTATTTAATATATTATAAAAATTCATCGTTTGACTTACAGTATATACTAAGTTTTAATTTTATAGTACTATTGTAATCCCACAAGGGGAAATTACCTCTATAGCAGTGGTTCTTAACCTTGTTGGAGGTATCGAACCCCACCAGTTTCATATGCGCATTCACCGAACCCTTCTTTAGTGAAAAATAGAATGTTTTTTTTTTTCAAATTCAAGACAAAAGTTTGTTATTGGTAACGCTTTAGAATGGGGAACACATTATAAGTAACAAAGCCTTAATTTAGAGTTATTTGGACAGTAGGGGAACATATTCTAAGTAATAAAGACTTATCTTAGAGTTATTTGGTTAGTGTCAGGGTTAGGGTTGCATATATCTCGGACCTCATCCAAATTTACATTCCTGCGCGTGCGCTGAGGTCCGAGAGCCAGCTCCAGCTCTTGGTGCCCAAGACCAGACTTAAGACCAGGGGAGACAGGGCCTTCTCTGTGGTCGGCCCCAAGCTCTGGAACACTCTGCCCCTCCATGTTCAAACTGCTTCCACAGTGGAGTGTTTTAATTCTCGTCTTAAGACCCACTTTTATTCTTTGGCTTTTAACACTACGTGAGTTGTGTGGTCCTCTGTCCTCTGTGTTTTTTATACACTTTGACTTGTCCAGGGTGTACCCCGCCTTCCGCCCGATTGTAGCTGAGATAGGCGCCAGCGCCCCCCGCGACCCCAAAAGGGAATAAGCGGTAGAAATGGATGGATGGATGGATTTTTATTTTACTGTTTTAATTGATTTTACCCTTTAAAATAGTTTTTAATCATATTTGTTTTTATATTGTTTTTATTGGTTTTATTTTTTTGTTTTTTTTTGTTTTATTCAGTCATTAGTGGAGCATAATATTGTTTTTTTGTTTTTTAATATTGTTTTTAACATGGCTGTGCAGCACTTTGGAAACGTTATTGTTGTTTAAATGTGCTATATAAATAAAGTGGATTGGATTGGATTCTAATGAGGACATGTCGAATAAGGCATTAATAAGTACTTAATGATGACTAGTTAAGAGCCAAAATAGTTACTAATTTGCATGTTAATAAGCAACTAATTAATGGTAACTATGTTCCCCATACTAAAGTGTTACCATGTTTCTTTTACTGGTGCACAAAATGAACCGTGCATGAACATCACCTTGTTCAAACAACAAAACCCAACAAAGTGCATAAACTCACAAAAAAATACCCACTTGCAAATCAGTCAGCTGTTGCCGTATCCGTAATACACCGACAGGGAGAAGTTTGTATTTACTCAATGAGTCGGGTGTGTTTTGACCTCTGCCGAACCCCTAAGGTTCGATCGAAACCAGGTTAAGAACCACTGCTCTATAGTGCTGCATATGTGATGACATTTAATTTAATCGACCGTATTTTTCGGACTATAAGTCATGGTTTTTTTTGTAGTGAGACTTGGCCAAACTATAAAAAATAAAATATATATACATATTTTTTTTGGTTTGGCCGGGTCTCACCCCCCGCTGGACTGTGGAGAAGACTGTGACTTATAGTCCGAAAAATGCGGTATGTAATAAGTAAGGGTGTAATGGTACACAAAAATTTTGGTTCGGTACGTACCTCGGTTTAGAGGTCACGGTTCGGTTCATTTTCGGTACAGTAAGAAAACAACAAAATATAAATGTTTTGGTTATTTATTTACCAAATTTGTAACAACATACATATACATACAGGGTCCATTGCCATGGTTAATGTGGTCAACATATACAAAATAAAAACTAAATAAGATAAAGCTCAGAATGGTTTCTTAACAAAACCTTTCTACATATAAAGTGTTTTTTATGATTGATTGATTGAGACTTCTATTAATAGATTGCACGGTACAGTACATATTCTGTACAACAGTTCGCGATGCCACCTCAGTAGAAGCATTTAAGTCTCACCTTAAAACTCACTTGTATACTCTAGCCTTTAAATAGACTCCCTTTTTAGACCAGTTGATCTGCCGTTTCTTTTCTTTTTCTTCTATGTTCCACTCTCCCGTGTGGAGGGGGTCCGGTCCGATCCGGTGGCCATGTACTGCTCGCCTGTGTATCGGCTGGGGACATCTCTGCGCTGCTGGTCCGCCTCCGCTTGGGATGGTTTCCTGCTGGCTCCGCTGTGAACGGGACTCTCGCTGCTGTGTCTTGGATCCTCTTTGGACTGGACTCTCGCTACTGTGTTGTATCCATTGTGGATTGAACTTTCACAGTATCATGTTAGAGCCGCTCGACATCCATTGCTTTCCTCCTCTCTAAGGTTCTCATAGTCATCATTGTCACCGACGTCCCACTGGGTCATTATTGTCACCAATGTCCCACTGGGTGTGAGTTTTCCTTGCCCTTATGTGGGCCTACCGAGGATGTCGTGGTGGTCTGTGCAGCCCTTTGAGACACTAGTGATTTAGGGCTATATAAGTAAACATTGATTGATTGATTGACAATTGACCACTGCAAACTCCCCACTAAGTTTTTCAACCTGTTAAAGTTGGAGTCCACGTTCATCAACAAACGAACCGAAACCCCCGTACCGAAACGGTTCTATACAAATACACGTACCGTTACACCCTTAGTAATAAGATAACAACATTATATTTGTGTTAAAAAAAATAAGGTATTGAACTTTTGTAATTGTTTTGATTGTTGTTTTACAATCTGCATGAAACTGGTGTACCTTATGTGCCTGATGATTATCTATACCGCTGTCTAAATCAGTTATTTGCAATACACACACTTAATTAAGTCTACTTTCCATCCACAGACATTGATGAGTGTGCAGAAGAGGAACCGTGCGGTCCTCACGCCAGCTGCACCAACACCCCCGGCTCATACTCGTGTGGCTGTCACCGTGGTTACATGGCAGGCGGTGGAGGGTGCCAGGGTCCGTCCGCAGAGATGATGTTTGTGTGTGTTAGAGCATGATGAGGAGTAATTACCGGTGCCAATAATGGGGGACCAGTGCCGTCGGCTCACAGCTCCATGTGTCATTTGTTGTTGTTGTTTCAGATATAGACGAGTGTGCTCTGGCGGAACTGACGGGCCTGCAGGCCTGCAAGGACAATGCACAGTGCACAAACACCCCTGGTTCCTTCACTTGCTCCTGCCTGATGGGTTATGTCATGGCCCTGGATGGACTAAACTGTGAAGGTGAGGCTCAAGTTGTTCCAAATCTGGACTAGTTGAAATTTTGACTCCCTACATGAAAGGTGTCGAGTCTACCTTTATTGGCCACATTCGTCGGTTCGTAATCTTTCATTTATCCTCCCGCAGACGTGGACGAGTGTAGCTTCATGGAGCTGTGTAGCCGTGAGCTGGGAACTGTGTGCCTGAACAGCCCGGGTAGTTTTGTGTGTCAGTGTCGGCTAGGATTCACAGCAGAGGCCCCGGTTTGTGTTGGTGAGTTTGTCACTGAGCTTCAAAACCATCGGGTTTGTTTGAGATGATGAGTGCGAAACTCCAGCCGTGATCTGATCAATTTCCTTCTACTGATTCCTCCTTCTATTCTGGTGTCTTGATACTGTAGCTGCAACGTGTCCAAACGTCACCAAATGTCAAGGTAAGCATTGTGGTTTGTATTGACGGTGTTCATTATGTCCTTGTATGTCCAGCAGCAAGTTAATTTGTTACCTTTAAAAGGGGGGCCTACAGTATGTTGAATTTCTTCTTTTCTGAATTAGAAATGTTGTTAACATCAAATCATTCAGTTGCACATAGTTTTTGTATGCCGCTGTCTTTTTTTAACAGTGCACCATTTGTGACATCACAGATTTACGGACGTATATATGTGGGCATCCGAGTATCTTAGGTCTGCCAGCCTCCTCCCCCGTATCGTTCCATGCCGTCCAGCCCTAACCTGACTCTCGCCAGACCCTTGTAGTTCGCTGAGCTCAACACAAGGGTCTGGGTTCGAAGGCATTACAAATTCCTTTCAGATAGCAAAAAATAATGAACCAATCAGGATCGCGGGGCGGGATTTCTTAGATGTGACGTAGCGCCGAAGCGACTGTTTGATTCAAACAACAATGGCAGCACGGAGCAAGGAGTCGTGTGCTGACATTGATTCTACTATTGCAACTGTTTTGCGACAACGATCGAATATTAATTATTTAAAACATGAACAGAGAACGGTTTTGAAGGCATTTATTAGTGGCAAGGATGTTTTGGCTGTTTTTCCGACTGGGTTTGGATTCCCCAGCGTCGCTCTCATCAGCGTCACGGGTTGATTTCGATGCGAGTGGTTTAAGTAGCACGTCATTAAAGTTAACAAACAAGTGGTTTTTGCAAATCACATACAATGATTTTTTTTACAAGGCCCCTCCTTGTGAAATATATCTCCTATTGAGAACTCCTAGATTCTTGTGTGGAGCTCAGCGAACGACAAGGATCTGGCAAGAGTCAGGTTAACCCAGCGACCTTGTCTCTAAGATAAATACTTTTGTGTTTATTTCTCCATGACATTTTTCACTTTTTTTCACTATTTGTCTACATGGAGGAAGCACGGTGGAACAGGGGTTAGTGCGTGTGCCTTACAATAACAAGGTCCTGGGTACGCTTTCCGAACATGGGGGTCTTTCTGTGTGGAGTTTGCATGTTCTCTGCGGGTACTCCGGCTTCCTCCCACCTCCAAAGACATGCACCTGGGGATAGGTTGATTAGCAACACTAAATTGTCCCTAGTGTGTGAATGTGAGTGTGAATTTTTTTCTTTGTCTGTGTTGGCCGTGCGATGAGGTGGTGACTTGTCCAGTGCCCAAGTGCAGCTGGGATAGGCTCCAGCCCCCAGCGACCCGGAGAGGGACAAGCTGTTGAAAATGGATGGACGGATGGATAGACCGAAATGAAATGAAAATGGAATTGGATTAGCTGCTAATTTCAGACAAAAAAGACGACGCCATTGTGACAGAGAAGGTAGTAATCGCATGATAAAGTGTTATTCTTTATCTAATAATGGCATGCGCACAACACCGGCGTGCGACATGCAGTGAGATAAACGCTGGTTAAAAACAGCCTAACGGGGTGTTCATAACATTGTAAGGAGCAGATCTTTATACTGTTTATGAAGGTTATTTTTGACCGTGACTAAAAAAAAAACAACGGGTATGTTTGTCTTCAAGATATTTTAACTCTACATTTTCAAAATATCAATTCTGATACTTTTGGACAGGGTCCGGCATGGTGGGTTTTATTTGTAATCTAAAGGGAACACCCCCACACATGAGCCTTTGTAGATAGACTCTAAGAATTAATTATGAAAGTGACTGTGGAGCAAATTGTACATCAAAGTGTATACAGTGAATTTTATCTTGACCACAAGGGAGTGTTTTAAATGTGAATTAGACTCTTCATAGGACCCCATTTAATAATGATATAGGGGTGCATGAAAAAGTGGAAAGGAAATAGTAAGTCTGACATGACGTGGTCAATTGATAATTTATTGCTAAATATATTGTACAACACAGGAGCAACAGAACCACTGTTATTGTGGCAAGGAGCAAATTGGTCAGTCACCATTAATACAGTTTGTACACGGGTCATCAAAAATCCTTAGAAGTCATTAAATGGATTTTGCAAAAATTAAGGCCTTAAGTAGCCTTAAAAAGCATTAAATTTGTTGTCCAGAGAAATTTAAAAAAAAATGTATACATTTGTAGGACTGGGCTGAGAGTTAATACGTAAATCAATCGATCGTCAAATAAAAATTAACTCTAACTTTGTCGTCATTGATAAATTGCTATGTCTCTGTGTTTATTTTTTCTTTGGCTGTGGTTTAAAACTGGATACAAGACGTCTCAGTCCGTGCATCGCCCTCAGAAACTGAGCATGTTTATTCGACAGTAGAATTAATTGAGCCTCTTGTGATTCATCCACAATCTTTGTTTTGGTACACGCAAGCAGGACTTACTTGCAATTCCCTTCCACACGTTTTCCTGTGTGTAGTTGTGGGAGTGACACTTTTGAAGCAACAGTCACTTTTAAAGTATACATTGTGTTGAAACCGTAGAAGACATTCACGAAGGTGGGCTGTGCGAACTCCGTAAATGATGTTGTAACAAGCTGACCAATCACAGCTCTTTTTTTTTTTGTAACTTTATTTCAACAACCATATTATACATAACATTTAAACAGTCAGAACATACAAGTAATGATGTCTCTGTAAATGTTTTCCAAAATATATACATAGCAATATTTTTTCTCTATAATTTTCAAATATCCAGCCATCCATTTGATTTATTTATTTGACAGGGATAGTACAATTAAACATTGCTACCCATAGGTAACCAATGTCAAAGTACAAAACCAGTGAGTTGGCACGTTGTGTAAATCATAAATAAAAACAGAATATAATGATTTGCAAATCATTTTCAACCTATATTCAATTGAATATACTGCAAAGAATATATATTTAACATTCGAACTGGTAAACTGTGTCATTTTTTGCAAATATTAGCTAATTTGGAATTTGATGTCTGCAACATGTTTCAAAATAGCTGGCACAAGTGGCAAAAAGAATGAGAAAGTTAAGGAATGCTCATCAAACACTTATCTGGAACATCCCAAAGGTGAACAGGCTAATTGGGAACAGGTGGGTGGCATGATTGGGTATAAAAGCAGCTTCCATGAAATTCTCAGTCATTTACAAATAAGTAATTATTGCAAGGAATTTAGGTATTTCACCATCTACGGTCCGTAATATCATCAAAAGGTTCAGAGAATCTGGAGAAATCACTGCACCTAAGAGACAATGCCCGTGCCCTTCGATCCCTCAGGCGGTACTGCATCAAAAACCGACATCATTGTGTAAAGGATATTACCACATGGCCTCAGGAACACTTCAGAAAACCACTGTCAGTAACAAGATGCATCAGAAGGTTGGCTACAGCCACAGATGTTTTTTATTTCTTTTTACCTGTCGCTGATGAGATGTCCGTTTATATGCTTTTGCAAAGTATGATTTAGTGAATAATTAAATAATGACTTAATTGGAGGACTGACTGTATTTTTTCTTAGATGTGGATGAATGCTTGGAAAGTCCCACCGTGTGTGAGGGTCGCGGGGTTTGTGAGAACACGCTCGGGAGTTACAAGTGTGTGTGCCCGCCCGGTTACCGGGGAAACGGCACCCACTGTGAAGGTAAGCAATTATGTTGACTGTGAGGTGCACTCACCTGTTTCCAGCTATTTAAACAAGAATAGCTCATTTTTTCAGTATAGCATTAGTCATTAGTATAGTAATAATCTATGCAAGCTGTACACTGTCTACTCTTAACTATATTCAAGTTTACTCTCTATCGTTTAGAAATATGCTGACCAAAAAGTGAGAGGTGCACATACTTTTTCCAGATACGAACGAGTGCGCATCAGGTGTTCATGGCTGCGACGTTAACGCTCGGTGTGGCAACATCATTGGCTCGTACTTCTGCCAGTGCTACCAGGGCTTCAATGGAGATGGACATACTTGCTTTGGTGGGTTGCGTGTTCTCTTTTTATCCCAAAATCATGCGTTTTATGCTAATTGGAGACTGTTAATTATAGGCGTGAGTGTGAATGTTTGTCTACTGCAGGGTTGTCCAAAGTGTGCAGGCTGAAGCTAGTGTTTTAGCGGCCAGCAGCACGTTTTAAATTATTTTTTCCCCCAAATCATGCATTTTAGGCTAATTGTAGACTGTAAATTGTCTGTATGCGTGAGTGTAAATGTTTGTCTACTGCGGGGTTGTTCAAAGTGTGCAGTCTGAAGATAGTGTTTTAGCGGCCAGC
Source organism: Nerophis ophidion (assembly GCF_033978795.1). Classification (NCBI taxonomy): domain Eukaryota; kingdom Metazoa; phylum Chordata; class Actinopteri; order Syngnathiformes; family Syngnathidae; genus Nerophis; species Nerophis ophidion. Next base: position 29,636,955 of record NC_084636.1, on the reverse strand, counting down.
AGCACATTTTAAAAATACTATAGCAAAAATTAACAAAATGGAATAAAAGAGGAAAGAGGTGGAATGTAACGAGAACAAGTTGCAATGTTGACTTTAATAACACAAAACTGCTGCGCAGGCTTTTTTTGCGTAAAGATTATTGACATATTTAAGGCTACCATTACTTTACATCAAAAAATCAACTTGGAAAATCTTTTTGGGGAAGACATTACATATTTTGGGTTTGCCATATTAAAGAAACAAAGTTTTCCTTGACAAAAAGGGCAAAAAACATGAACATTGACACAATATGTTGACGGATGGATGTAAAGTTGATCTGGAGACTTAAGTATTGAAAGTTAAACAAAAATGGATAACTTTTGATGAGGTAGTGACTTGTCCAGGGTGTAATGAATGCAGCTGAGATAGGCTCCAGCGACCCCGAAAGGGACAAGCGGTAGAAAATGGTTGGAAGGATGGTCCCTTATACATCCCTAAGACTTAAAGTATAATTATTTTCAAAAACGGTCCTTGCTCAAAAACTAATAGCGAATTAAAATCAACGTTTTTATGAACTATTGAAATTTTTAAAGGTCCAATTACTTTACATACTGTATTTTTTGCCATAAAAAACAGGGTTTTGACAAAATGGGTGTAAAACATAAAAACATTTAACCTTTATATCAACAGATAGATAGATAGATAGATAGATAGATAGATAGATAGATAGATAGATAGATAGATAGATAGATAGTACTTTATTGATTCCTTCAGGAGAGTTCCTTCAGGAAAATTAAAATTCTAGCAGCAGTGTACAGAGTTGAGGTCAATTTAAAGAAAAAAGTAAAAAGTAAATAATGGGGGTTTAAATGGAAACAAAATAGAGAAATATTACAAAAATAATAAAAACAATGGGAATAACAATATAACAGTAAAATAAGAATATAACAAGACAAAGTAGGCAGTAGTGACCATGTTATGAAAACGTATTGCACTGTTAATGTTTTGCATCCCCTGTCATCCTAGTACCCCCCGTCCCCCGTCCCAGAGAGGAGTTGTACAGTCTAATGGCGTGTGGGACAAAGGAGTTCTTGAGTCTATTAGTCCTGCACTTGGGATGAAGCAGTCTAGAACTGAACAGGCTCCTCTGGCTACTGATAACACTATGCAGAGGGTGACTGGCATCATCCAGGATGCTCACTAGTTTGTCAACAGTCCTCTTCTCTGCCACCCTCACCAGTGAGTCCAGTTTCATTCCGATTGTAGAACCGGCCCGCCTGATCAGTTTCTCAAGTCTGGAGCTATCCTTCTTAGATGTACTGCCCCCCCAGCACACTACCATGTAGAACAGAACACTGGCAACCACAGACTGGTAGTACATCCACAGGAGTTTTCTACAAATGTTGAAGGAGTGCAGTCTCCTGAGGAAGTACAGCCTGCTCTGTCCTTTCTTGTACTGGTGGTCCGTGTTAACAGTCCAGTCCAGCTTATTGTCCACCCAAACCCCGAGGTACTTGAATGAGTCCACGGTCTGTACCTCAACTCCCTCGATCACAATAGGTTGTGACCGTGGACTCGACCTCCCAAAGTCAATGACCAGCTCCTTGGACCTGAAGTTGTTCTAGAGATTGAAGCGTTGAATAAACAATAATAATAAGATAATATATGACTTATTTAAGTACAAAAAATTGGGATTGAGACCCTTCCGGGCCCCAGGACCAAAGTTAAAGGGAAACCTAAAGGTTAAATAACTATAAATATTGTATTGGTTTTGAAAATGAAAAAATATCAAAAAGGCGCCGCATGCTTTAATTTTTCAGTGAGTGGTCGTCAATGGAGGAGGTTTGGATAGCCCTGTTTTACTGTGTCCCCGAGGCAGCTGAGACCGTCTCCAGTGCACTTGTCACCTTAAATAGGGCACGTGGTATCGAGATTAAAATAGATGACAATTTCTTTACAGATATTGATGAGTGTGCTGTTGATAAAGGACACTGTGACCACAACTGTACCAATCAACCAGGTGGGTACACTTGCCAGTGTGCCTCTGGCTACCAGCTAAGCCAGGATGAACGTAAATGCACAGGTGAACGCTGACATTCGTCCTTACATGTGATTGGTTGACCACAAACCACCTAAAAGACATATCGTTCAATCCGTAGACGTAAACGAGTGTTTGTCCCTGAGTGGAATCTGTGAGCACATCTGTGACAACATTCCGGGATCTTATCGGTGCTCTTGCAAGCCCGGCTACCAGCTTCACATTGACGGTCACACCTGTGTGGGTCAGTTCACTCACTTTTTTTCCCCACTATGCCATCTAACTACTCATTTTCAGCTCATTTAAACACATCACTAAATCATTCAATGTGTCTAAGTGGATGCCCCAATTAGAAATTTTATGGTCCAGAGAGATCCAAAATGGGTTGCCCAGAGAGAAAAGTTTGTTTAAAATGTGTTTTTTCTCTCTGAATAAATGTGTGTCTGCTTAGACGTAGATGAATGCAAACTCCAGAACGGTGGCTGCTCCCACACCTGCAGCAATTCTCCAGGGGGGCACGATTGCCACTGCCCTCCTCCTCTGCTGCTACACACGGACAACTTCACCTGCAGCAGTACGCTTCTCATTTATCCCCAGCACTTTACACACCATTAGGAACACCTGGTGTATCTAATGCAGACATAATATCACTGTTTTTAACCCTTGATGGATATTTTTCAATGATATTAACCTACTTTCAGACAATACAAACCAAGAAAGTTATTTCTTTTTTTTGTGAAAAACATTGTAAATGCATGTATTAAATGGAGTAAAGTACAGTTTTACCTCAATTCATGAGCTTCATTGATTTGGTGACAGAGGCCCCCCAATTGAAAACACTTTTATCTCAAATCAATGTCTCCCATTGAAATAACTGTAATTTACATAAAAAAAAGCAACATTTTAAAATGTAACATGCATTTTTTTTTTAACTAACTTTCAGATAGGAAATATTGTAAAAAACAATACATAAGAATGTACTACGAACAACTACAGTATTGTATGAGGTAATGTAATAATAATGTACAGCATTTACCTTAGAGAGTGGACTTCTACGGTATCTCCTTGCAGTTGCTTCGCCGTCAAACACACCATCAACTTTTCCATATTTTCATGGATGAATATCTGCCGTTTAGATATGATTTTAACATTCTGCTTCAGTATGGTGCAGACCAATGCTGATTATCGGTCCTGCTAAACACCGGAGCCTATTTAATAATACCACCTTAATATTTGACTACAAAACAATTTTTCAAAGCGACTCTAAAGAATCTAGATATTATTACCCAACTCTCTTGTTTGAATCACACATTAAGAGTGTTACGAAAAAAGTATTATTTTGATATAATAGCTAAAGTTTTTCCATTTGGTCCTCCACCGACGCCGAGATCATTGTGTTCGTTACGTCTCGTCTCGATTACTGTAATGTATTATTTTCGGATCTAGATTTAAAAGATTACAGTTGGTCCAAAATGCGGCTGCTAGACTTTTGACAAGAATAAGAAAGTTTGATCATATTATGCCTATACTGGCTCACATGCACTGGCTTCCTGTGCACTTAAGATGTGACTGTAAGGTTTTAATACTTATGTATAAAATACTAAATGGTTCAGTTCCATCCTATCTTGCTGATTCTATTGTACCATATGTCCCGGCAAGAAATCTGCTTTCTGAGAATTCCGGCTTATTAGTGATTCCCAGAGCCCAAAAAGGTCTGCGGGCTATAGAGCGTTTTCTATTCGGGCGCCATTACTCTGGAATGCCCTCACTGTAACAGAGATGCTACCTCAGTAGAAACATTTAAGTCCCATCTTGAAACTCATTTGTATACTCTAGACTTTAAATAGACCCCTTTTTAGATCAGTTGATCTGCCGTCTCTCTTTTCTGTTTTGCCCCCTATCCGGCAGGAAAGGGGTCCCCACATCTGCGGTCCCTTCCGGGGTTTCTCATTGTTCCCATTTGGATTAGTTTTTTGATTCCCTCATAAGTGATGTGAGCCAAGAATGTTGTTGTGGCTTGTGCAGCCCTTTGAGACATTTGTGATTAAGGGCTATATAAGTAAACTTTGATTGATTGTTTGATTGATTTATTATGCCAATTAATGGCAAGGAATGCTTAAAACTCTTGCAACTTAAAACATAAGACAGTTCTTATTTTTAAAACACTCTTAAAGTTGGGAGACTCTTAATTGAAGTGCCACTGAAAATTTAAAAACTCCAATTGTTCAAAATAAGGCCATAATTTATATATTTTGCATGTTTCTCTATTCAGCACAAATCAAGTAGAAAGAAGGTATAAAAGCGAGCATAGAAATAATAAATTTGTCATAAGTCTGACATTGGATGCTTGACCTACCCAAAACCACCATTTGAGAGTAACTTTTTTAATCATTGAGGTTTGCTATGGTGCAACTGTGCTGCATTTTACTGACAGGTGTCCCTAATGTTATGATTAGTTGCATGAGAAGGGCAACATATTAGGACCGAGTGTGAGTATGAGTGCACTTCTACACCAGCCACAATACTAAACCGTGTTCAATGAATAACTGACATATTTTATAAAGGCATAATTTTTCTCATTAGATAGCGTAGGTGTACCTAACGAAGTGCATGTGGTATATTGCGTATCACCTTTCTGTTTTTTTAATTGACAAAATTGGCTACTTTTGGTTTGCCCATCCAGACGTCACATCTTGTAAACTGAGAAACGGCGGTTGCGAGCACGTGTGCGCGACCGGTGCTGAGGGCCAGGTCCAGTGTAGCTGCCGCACTGGGTGGAAGCTGAGCGAGGACCAGAGAGGTTGCGTGGGTAAGACCTAACATTTTGCAGTTGATGTACCGGTAAATATAATGTGTGGTTGAAAATTAACCTCTCATTCTGAAGAGGGGTGCTGGATTTGTGGTCCTTGTCACAAAATCACACAGGATGATTCAACTTGTAAGATCTTGAATGGAACTAATGACATCAGCCTATAGTCTGTAGTGAGCAGGATTTATTTGGACAGCTGTGTTACGTCAGCCTTCTTAAATGACACTGGGAACATTCCTGAAATCATGCAGGAAATGATCAGCTGTTAAATGGTTATAGATGTGACCTGGAGAATTAGCATTAAATGAATTGTTGGCATGTGTTGGTTCGTCTTAACATGTCTTTCTCCATGTCCTCACGGTGAGACCTGGACGAGTGCGGGGACTTTACAAACGGAGGCTGTGAGCAGCTCTGTAAGAACCACCCGGGAGCCTTCAACTGTACCTGCAGGGAAGGCTATCAGGTTCAAACAGACGACCGCACCAAGTGCCAGCGTGGGTTAAACCCTCATATACAATACTCTACCGTGAAGTACAGTTTTCTCTTTCTCTGTATATCTCCAGCTGTGTGTGACCCTCCCTGTCGGAATTACGGAGTGTGCGTGGCGCCAAACAGCTGTGACTGTCCTCCGGGATACCCTGGCCTTGGCTGCTCAGGTTTTTGTCTACTGTATATACTCACTGGTTATTACATTAGACACAGTACTGTATCTACACTCAAATACCAAATCCGCTTTTACAAAGACTCCGACACTGTCAAAGAGGTATTATTTACGTGAATGTCACTTACTGTACATCCAAAAATGTATTTTACTAGGACTGCAGCTATCAATCATGTTAGTAATCAAGTAATCTATTGATTTGTTTGTTTGTTTAGTCGAGAAATCAGATATAACATACTTTATAACTTCAATCCAAATTTTAAGGAAAATACTGTTATTAAACCCTAACGTTCATTCTTTTTCTAATTAATTCACATCGTCAACATACTTCCAAAAACATGCACCTGGGAATAGGTTGATTGGCAGCAGTAAATTGGCCCTAGTTTGTGAGTGGGAATGTTGTCTGTCTGTGTTGGCCCTGCAATGAGGTGGCGACTTGTCCAGGGTTTACCCAGTCTTCTGCCCGAATGCAGCTGAGATAGGCTCCAGTGAACCCAAACGGGACAAGCGGTAGAAAACGGATGGAACATTATAATGCACTTTTAACATCACAGTTATGACCGCCTTTAAAGGGTCCCTTGTAACAGTAGATATACAGTATATGAATATACATTTATAATTGCCAATTACACAATTCCCAATCATTAGATTTTTTCATTTTACATACAAATCATTGGTTAACTTGCTTTGAAATCTCAAGTGAAATTGACATATATATATTTTTTTTTAATTAAACAAATATACAGGTTAAACTAGAAAAACTTTAATATCATGTAAGAGTCCATTCATGTCAGACATTACACTTTAACTGTGATACTAATATATGATATAAACTCATTACATGTAAAGTGAGATATGTCAGGCTTTTATTTCTTATGATTTTGATGACCATGGTTTACAGTTTGAAAAAAAAAAATGTTTATGAAATTTTCAATTTGAGGTTTTCATAAATTGTAAGCCGTAATGCTGATATAGTTAAAATTTTGAACACAATTATAATCAAACAAAAACACGGGACGTAATAATATAAAATATAAAATTCTAATCATATTTTTAAAATATATCGATCTAAACACTGTACTAAGTTTATATATATATATATATATATATATATATATATATATATATATATATATATATATATATATATATATATATATATATATATATATGTGTGTGTGTATATATGTGTGTGTATATATATAGATATGTATGTAATATATATGTATGTATGTAATATATGTTTTATATATATATATATATATATGTATATATATATATATACAGTTCACAAACCACAGTTTGGGAATCACTGCAATTGAATATAATCTGACGTTTTTTTTTTTCAAATCGATTAATCATTGTGAATGTAAATACATTATACACAACACAGCAGTTATCAGTGCCAGGAGTACCTACAAAACACCAGTAGGAGACAGTATTGCTGTGCCATCCATCCACCAATCCATTTTGTACCTTTTGGGTTCGCGGGGGGTGCTGGAGCCTATCTCAGCTGGACAAGTCGCCACCTCATCACAGGGCCAACACAGATAGACAGACAACATTTACACTCACATTCACACACTAGGGCCACTTGAGTGTTGCAAAATCAACATACTCCCAGGTGCACAAACTTGTCCATATGAGAATACAGTACTGTGATTGTATTTGATTCAGGTTTTATGTTTTAGCCATGTGCTCCCCTCCTTGTGCGCATGGAGGCACATGTATGCGCTGGAACAAGTGTCTGTGTCCTTCAGGCTGGACTGGAGAAGGCTGCCATACGGGTATGTGTTTCTTCTTCGCTGTATAGCAGTTCTCCAAATAGGAACGATGAACACATTGTACAAAAATGTATTTCCTCTGCTCCTCTCAGCCGTGTGCGAGCTGCCGTGCGCCAACGGTGGTCGCTGTGTGGGCCCCGATACCTGCCAGTGTCCTTCTGACTACACGGGCCCCCAGTGCCTCCTGCGTGAGTAACCACCTCGGCATGGTGGCTGTCCACATCTGGACCGCAGCAACACAAAATGTGTTTGTGTATTTTTTAGCCTTGTGCACACCTGCCTGTCAAAATGGCGGTAGATGCGTGGACGTGAATAAATGCACGTGTGTCAACGGATGGCATGGAGCTCGTTGCCAAATAGGTGAGATTGCACCACATTTCTTCTTGTATTCACAAAATGTTATAACAAAATAATGCAGAGTAAAAACTAGAGTTTGGCACCTTAATCGGAATCGATACCGATATGCTACGGTAGCAATTTTCTGTACTTATGTGTGTGTTCAAATGTGTTGATAAATATTGTTTGAAATAATGCTTTTGTTTTTTTAAATTGAAATTTTACCACTGACCTGTGCTGTCCAGTTGTTATCTCATTGCAAGTACTTTATTATACAGGTGAAACAAGAAAACTGTGCAAAGGTTAGTTTATTCTAGCAATTTGAGGTGAAACTAATATATAACATAAGTTCCGCCCGATTGTAGCTGAGATAGGCGCCAGCGCCCCCCGCGACCCCGAAAGGGAATAAGCGGTAGAAAATGGATGGATGGATGGAAGTTCATAACATCCAAATCAAGGTATTCCAAGCCGTATTTTGATATCATTTTGATAATAATGCTTTAAATTTTACGAAAACAGTTTGGTGTTTTCAAAAATTATAAGCCAAGAGCATCAAAAATAAAAGAAATAAATACTTTACAGATCTCACTTTGTATGTAGTTTCACAATTGAAGTTGAATTGCTGACATTAATGGACTTTTTCTGGATTTTCTAATTTTTGAGTTTCACCTGGATAGTAAACTTTACATGCAGTTGCAATTCCAGGATGTTAGATACCAGTATTCTGTAGACTGTGATGATGTTCCTTAATCAGGAAGTATTCTTTGCCATTTAAATGTGTCAGTCTTGTTTTTGTTGAGCAAATATTTATAAATGATAAATGGGTTGTACTTGTATAGCGCTTTTCTACCTTCAAGGTACTCAAAGCGCTTTGACACTACTTCCACATTTACCCATTCACACACACATTCACACACTGATGGAGGGAGCTGCCATGCAAGGCGCCAACCAGCACCCATCAGGAGCAAGGGTGAAGTGTCTTGCTCAGGACACAACGGACGTGACGAGGTTGGTTCTAGGTGGGATTTGAACCAGTGACCCTCGGGTTGCGCACGGCCACTCTCCCCGCTGCGCCACGCCGTCCCCTATACTACTATACTATATTTATACTATACGTATTGTTCTTATTACACACCAGCTGTTTCATTGTAATGTGCATCTGAGTTCTAGTTTTTATTACCAAACTTAAAGGTGGTAAAACAGCCATGTGAAATCTCTAATGCTAATTGGTAGGATGTCTATGGTAAAGCCAATGTAAATTAGCATCGCACTAGCTTTTTGAAAAGTGGAGCCTTACTATACTTTTGAGCGCTTTCTTCTTGCTTTATTGACATGGAATATTGGAACATTAACGAGAGGAAGTCCAGCTGAGTCTACTCACAGTGCTTGATTGCTTGTTTTTCGGCCAAGTGTTTGAGCCGGTGTTTGATTTTACATTAATCAGTACCAACTAGTACTGACAGATTTTGGTCAGTCCCTATAAAAGTACACAATTTTGTAGCCTTCATTGGTAATTACTAAGGATCACAATAAATCATCATCATTATTGACGTAATATTGATGCTGACCACTCAAGATACTTCAAATACAGCTACTGCCATCTTGTGGTGTTAATAAAAACACTAATGTCCATAGTTCTTAGTGCCAATCTTTTGTTTTAGGACACCACTCACCCGTCAATTACAGGATACTGTTGCCAATTGCCTATAAGTGTTGATTTATGTTAATAATGAATTCAGTTGAATTGATTATTTTCAGGTGAGCACGTGAGTGGAATATACTGTACAGCACTAACAGGGTAGAGTGGTGTATATTCGGTATTTGCTTTAAACTCACAGAGTTTTGTCTCATTCAGAGCCTGTTCGGTGTCAGAAACCTTGTCAAAACGCTGGCGTGTGCGAAGGTCTCAACAGGTGTCGCTGTCCCAAAGGGTTTATCGGACCTATCTGTGAAACAGGTCAGTGTATGCAGTGAGCACGTAATGATGTCTGCCGCTTGACTTTGTGTCTACGTGTGTCTGCAGCCGTGACTACGCCCTGTGTGCCTCCATGCCAGCACGGCGCCACCTGCAGTCCTCACAACACTTGCACCTGTCCGGAGGGCACGGCGGGCCTGCGCTGCGAGAGACTGTAAACCAGCTTACTGTACAAAAGAGCTTCGCGGTTGATGACGCAATGTGCTTGGGTGTGCGTTTTAGGACTTGCCCGGTGGTCACCACTGTGGTCAGCATGGCTCGAGCAGTGAGAAAAGCCTTCAAGGAGAGCTACGTAGACCGTTGTGGACCCTTGGGGATCCAGCTTTGCACCAAATACAGGTGTTTTGGGAAATAAACACAAATACTTATGTTACTATGTACCTTTTTAATAGCCACTGAAAATGGCACTGTTGCACCTACTCACAAAGTCAGTTTGTTTTTTCTCCCTCAGGATGAACCAAGCACGCGTGTACCTGCAAGCCTACAGGGTGGGCTACAAAATCCAGTGTCCTGGGAAGCAAAGCGCTGTTTAATAAACACCTGGTTCGCTGCATTTCAGTCAATGTTAAAGCAGCTATCAGTCAGTTAAAACATGGAAAGAAGACAACTTAATCCTTAAAGTAATAATATTTAATTTTTTTTACAGTATAAAGCATTGTTTTTATTTCTGGACTAATTTGCATTAAAAGTCATATGTACAATGAATACCTTTGTCATTGTGTTTTTTTTATGTCAGGTTTAAGTGTTTAGGGCACATCCGACCGGTAGGAGGCCACGGGGAAGACCCAGGACAGGTTGGGAAGACTATGTCTCCCGGCTGGCCTGGGAACGGCTCGGGATCCCCTGGCAGGAACTGGACAACGTTGCTGGGGAGAGGAAAGTCTGTGCTTCCCTGCTTAGGCTGCTGCCCTTGCGACCCAATCTCAGATAAGCGGAAGAAAATAGATGGATGGAGGTTTAAGTAACGTTTTTGTTCTTCACTGGTCGAATTTATGCTTTTTTTATTGTCTAGTTTGAGCTCTGGTGGTGTATTGGTACATGTTGTTACCTTTCTTTTTTAGCAGGTGGTGCTGGTTTGATTCCCGAATAAATGCAAGAGTTTCTTTGGGGAAAAAGTAAGCCTTCAGTTTGGTAATACAATTAAATTACACATACTCTTACCGTGCTACTTACACTTTGCCCAAGAATGTGCTTTAAATAACCCAATGTATTTACAATTTTAGTTTGGTTTTTTTGGTAGACCCTGTACTTTATGACATACAGTGGGGAAAAAAGTATTTAGTCAGCCACCGATTGTGCAAGTTCTCCCACTTAAAATGATGACAGAGGTCTGTAATTTTCATCATAGGTACACTTCAACTGTGAGAGACAGAATTTAAAAAAATTAAGTGAATTCACATTGTAGGAATTTTAAAGAATTTATTTGTAAATTATGGTGGAAAATAAGTATTTGGTCAACCATTCAAAGCTCTCACTGATGGAAGGAGGTTTTGGCTCAAAATTTCACATTCTTCATTCTTTCCTTAACACGGATCAATCGTCCTGTCCCCTTAGCAGAAAAACAGCCCCAAAGCATGATGTTTCCACCCCCATGTTTCACAGTAGGTCTGGTGTTCTTGGGATGCAACTCAGTATTCTTCCTCCAAACACGACGAGTTGAGTTTATACCAAAATGGATACATGGATGATACACCAGAGGATTGGGAGAATGTCATGTGGTCAGATGAAACCAAAATAGATCTTTTTGGTATAGAGTTGAAGTGTACCTATGTTGAAAATGACAGACCTCTGTCATCATTATAAGTGGGAGAACTTGCACAATCGGTGGCTGACTAAATACTTTTTTGCCCCACTGTACATGTATATTTGAAAGTACAACACATTTGGCCAATGAAAGCTTTGTGAGCACATTTACTGTTAACAACAGGCGTGAATCCTCTCAAATATTTTCTACAACACTCAGTGAAGTCAAGTCGATATATTGTGTTTGGTATTTTTGCCGTTTTACTACCCCCAAGTGGTGACATGTTATAAAAGCCCTTTAACCAGTCTTTTTATCTGAGTCCCACCTATTCGAACTACACGGAAGTAGCAAAGAGTAAATAACACATTAAAACCTCTGTATTTCATAGTGAAAGTACTCACGTCAGATTTTTTTATTTTTGAAAAATGGTTTCGTAATGTAAACTAGAAACAATCGAACAAGAACGTTAACCAATATTTTCGAGCCAACTTGTTGGTTAATGTCACGATTATGTATGTCGTTTATTTTGAAAGACCGGAAGTTGCCTTCTCGCTCGCTTTGCCTTACACCGGCGTGACCTAGTCGTGCAGTGTGTCCTCCAAACTGTCATCATTTCACTCGCGACCAATTTAAGAACGAGGACAGCCGAAATATGGTGTACGAGGAGAAAATGATCACAAACGGAGAACCCGAAGATGTAAGTGTGTGTTTTGTTTTATAAACGTGGGGGAGTCAACGAATCACCTTGGAAGTGTTTGCTAGTGTTAGCATGTAGCTAGCCTGTGTGCGGCTAAGCTAGGTGGAGGGTGTAGCATTAATGTTGTTCATGTTTATAGCGGATTATGTTAATAATGGCTGTTTAGTCATTGTAAAGTTGTGTGTTATAAAGCACTTATGCTGATACTGCAATGGTTTTTTTAGGAAGAAGAAGAAGAGGATGAGGAAGATTTGGTGGTATGTATGTAGCCTATTTACTGAAATTAACTGATATTTACATTTAGTTTTTTAATACCAATATCATAGCCATGTGTAAAATGTGAATCAATCAACCAATGTTTATTTATATAGCCCTAAATCACAAGTGCCTCAAAGGGCTGCACAAACCACGACATCCTCGGTAGGCCCACATAAGGGCAAGGAAAAACTCACCCCAGTGGGACGTCGACAATGATGACTATGAGAAACCTTGGAGAGGACCCTATATGTGGGCAACCCCCCGACCCCCAGGGGACCGAAAGCAATGGATGTCGAGCGGATCTAACTTGATATTGTGAAAGTCCGATCCATAGTGGATCTAACGTAACCGTGAGAATCAAGTCTAAAGTGGATCCAATATAGTAGCCAGTGTAGCCAGCAGTAAACCATCCCAAGCGGAGGCGGATCAGCAGCGCAGAGATGTCCCCAACTGATACACAGGCGAGCGGTCTATCCTGGGTCTCGACTCTGGACGAGTGGTCCATCCTGGGTCCTGACTCTGGACAGCCAGTACTTCATCCATGGCCACTGGACCGGACCCCCTACACAAGGGAGGGGGGGGGACATAGGAGAAAAAAGAAAAGAAATGGCAGATCAACTGGTCAAAAAAGGGTTATCTTTTTAAAGGCTAGAGTATACAAATGAGTTTTAAGATGAGACTTAAATGCTTCTACTGAGGTAGCATTGCAAACTGTTACCTGGAGGGCCTTCCAGAGTACTGGAGCTCGAATGGAAAACGCTCTATAGCCCGCAGACTTTTTTTGGGCTCTGGGAATCACTAATAAGCCGGACTCTTTTGAACGCAGAGTTCTTGCCAGGACATATGGTACAATACAATCGGCAAGATAGGCTGGAGCTAGACCTTATAGTATTTCATGCGTAAGGAGTAAAATCTTAAATTCACATTTTAAGTGCATAGGAAGCCAGAGCAGGTGAGCCAGTATAGGCGTAATATGATCAAACCATCAATCTGTCAATCCTTTCCGTGTCCGGGTCAGGTAAGGTTCCCCGTGTTGGGTCAAATTAAGCCGCAGGCTCCACTCCTGGTGGTGCCCTTCCGTCAATACCTTTAAGTTTCAGCTTTGCAACCATACTCCCCCCGGAACCCAAAGACTTTGGTTTCCCGGATGCCGTGAAGGTCCTTTGTGACTTGTACTTGACTCGAAAATAAGACGATTCTGAACATAAGACAACTCCTTCAATTTCAAGACTCCTTTGGATAAAATACAAAATCAATCTTGTGTTTAATTATATGAATTATTATACTATTATTCCATCCATTTTCTTCCGCTTATCCGAGGTCTGGTTTTGGGGGCTGCAGCCTAAGCAGGGAAGCGAGAAAGCGACGATTTCCCCATTAATTTGAGCGAGGATGAAAGATTCGTGGATGAGGAAAGTTAGAGTGAAGCACTAAAAAGAAAAAGGCGACGCTCCAGGCGACGGCAGTGGGAGCGATTCAGATGTTATTAGACACATTTACTAGGATAATTCTGGAAAATCCCTTATCTGTTTATTGTGTTAATAGTGTTTTAGTGAGATTATAAAGTCATACCTGAAAGTCAGAGGGCTGCAGGGACCGCCAGTGTCTCTGAGGGACGCCAATGGAGAAGCCAAGAGCACAGCTGCCTTTTTGACAGCTGCAGGAGGAGGTTGCATAATCCGCTCAAATCTCCGGTAAGAGCCGACTTAATATCACAATTTTCCCATCCAAAAACTTGCTGGTTGACATGTGGTAGAGAAACATGTTCGCTAAAGCTTCACAACAAACAAAGAAACACTGGCTGTGTATCGGTTGCTAAAGGCAGCTGCAATCCGCCGCTTTCCACCAACTTTATAGTCTTCATTATTAATTGATTGAATTGCAAAAGATTCAGCAACACAGATGTCCAAAATACTGTGTAATTATGCGATGAAAACAGAAAACTTTTAGCCGTAAGTGGTGCTGGGCTAATATGTCCCCTCCAACCAATAACGTCACAAACACGCATTATCATTCCGCGACGTTTTCAACAGGAAACTCTGGGGAAATTTAAAATTGTAATTTAGTAAACTAAACCGGCCGTATTGGCATGTGTTGCAATGTTAATATTTCATTATTGATATATAAACTATCAGACTGCGTGGTCGGTAGTAGTGGGTTTCAGTAGGCCTTTCAGTGTTGAATGTGATTTTAGAATTGTGTTCACATTGATTGTTTTCCACTGTTGTGTTGATATTTCTTTTATTTTCTGCCTTAATAGCGGAGGGAATCATAATCAGAAAAAGGTTACATTTTAAATGAAAATGTTTACACTCAGTGTTTTTCGCCTGGTCCATATTTTCGATAGTGCATAAAAAAATAATAACGATCGATCTAAAACATGTGATACAGTTTTCAGCCTTATCTCCCAGCCCTAACGTAGTTCATTTTCACTTAATCCAAAGTAATCTTATTTTCAGGATCCCCTTGAGACAATGCGACAGAAGTGTGCCGAGACGGAACACTGCGTGCACACTCAGGCGCGCCTGGAGCAGTGCGAGACGCGAGTCAACTCTCGCTCCGCCACAGAGGAGGATTGCACCGAGGAGCTTTTTGACTTCCTCCATGCTAGGGACCACTGTGTAAGTCATAAAGGCCTCAATAGTCCACAGGACACTAGATTCTAATCTACGTTTCTGTGTGTCTGATGGACGTCTAACATGCTGTTGTTGCTGTTTTTCCAGGTGTCACACAAGCTTTTCCATTCAGTAAAATAAAAACCCTCCTTCTTCTATGGCACATGCACGATAGGGAAACTGTGGTGTTAAATACATATATATGTCAATCTGCTGTTTGTTGTTATTCTAACTGTATGAACATGTGACAAGACAGCAGGTGTAAATGTCATAAAAGTCAATATTTGATTAAAGTGGACAACTGAAGACTATTCTGTCTGTCAGTCATGTGTGTCTGATGTAACAAGACTAATATTTCATTTTTATTAAAAAAAAAAATGCGAATATTACTCAAACCATAGTTTGAGAAATAATGTAGAGAAGTGGAAGGCATTAGTTAAGTATTTTTTAGAGGAAAATAAAAATTGCAATAGATGTTTTTCAAAAGTTAAAGTACCCATGATTGTCACACACACACACTAGGTGTGGCAAAATTCTTCCCTGCATTTGTCCCATTACCCTTGATCACCTCCTGGGTGGTGAGGGGAGCAGTGAGCAGCAGCGGTGGCTGCACCCAGGAATCATTTTTGGTTATTTAACCCGCAAATCCAATCCTTGATGCTGAGTGTCAATCAGGGAGGTAATGGGTCCCATTTTTATAGTCTTTGGTATGACTCGGCCGGTGTTTGAACTCACGATCTACTGATTTCAGAGTGATAAAATAAAGGAAATAAGATATAGATAAAATGTGGAGGAAAAAATTGACAAAAACATTGTAGAGATAAACAAATACAGGATGTAGACTAGGGCACTAGGCAATAACTAAATGAGTGAATTCAGAATAAATTATGGATTATTTTCATTTTACATAATACATTTTTATCTTTATTGTTAATTTTTTATAGCATTGCAGAAGCCACATACCTAACTTGCCTATGGATATTTTTTGTCTTTCAACATCTTTACACAGAAAGTAAATTTTTATTACAAAATTACAAATTAAAAGAACAAAATACTATAGCGTCAATACGTTTACATTATGGGTTATTTTCATTTTACAAGATCAACTTTTGTTTTTATCTTTATTTGTACGTTTTCCTTTTTAATAGCATTGCAAAAGCCACATGCCTAACTTGCCTCTGGATATTTTTTGTCTTTCAACATCTTTACACAGGAAGTGAATTTTAATGACAAAAATACTAATTAACAAAATATGGTAGTGTCAACACGTTACCATTATGGGCTATTTTCATTTTACATAACACATTTTTATTTTTATCTTTATTTTTACATTTTTATAGAATTGCAAAAGCCACATACCTAACTTGCCTATGGATTATTTTTGTCTTTCAACATCTTTACACAGGAAGTTAATTTTAATTACAAAACTACAAATTAAAAGAACAAAATACTATAGTGTCAACACGTTAACATTATGGGTTATTTTCATTTTACATAATAAACTTTTATTTTTATCTTTATTTGTACTTTTTCCTTTTTTTATAGCATTGCAAAAGCCACATACCTAACGTGCTTATGGATATGTTTTATCTTTCAACATCTTTATACAGGAAGTGACAAAAATGCAAATTAAATTAACAAAATATTGTACTGTCAACACGTTTACATTATGGGGCTATTTTCATTTTACATAATACATTTTTATTTTTATCTTTATTTTTACTTTTTTATAGTATTGCAAAAGCCACATACCTAACTTGCCTATGGATTTTTTTTTGTCTTTTAACATCTTTACAAAGGAAGTTAATTTTAATTACAAAATTACAAATTAAAAGAACAAAATATAGCGTCAACACAATATTATGGGTTATTTTCATTTAACATAAACTTTTATTTTTATCTTTATTTGTACTTTTTCCTTTTTTTATAGCATTGCAAAAGCCACTTACCTAACTTGCTTATGGATATTTTTTATCTTTCAACATCTTTATACAGGAAGTGACAAAAATGCAAATTAAATTAACAAAATATTGTAGTGTCAACACGTTAACATTATGGGTTATTTTCATTTTACATAATACATTTTTATTTTTATCTTTATTGTTACTTTTTTATAGTATTGCAAAAGCCACATACCTAACTTGCCTATGGATATTTTTTTGTCTTTCAAAATCTTTACACAGGAAGTGAATTTTAATTACAAAAATACAAATTAAAGGAACAAAACTCGTAATGTCAACACGTTAACATTATATGATAAACTATGTCACTAAGACTTTTTTTTTGTTCTTTTTAAATTGTATAACAAAATAATAGAATGTTTAAACGCAATCATTATTCGTCAGAATGCAATTGAGTGGACTCGGAAATAGTACTGCAGTATTTGCCTCCTATATTTTAGCAGCCTGTGTTTGTGGCGCCCTCTATCGGACTACTGCTGCTACTGTTGAATGGGCCCAGTGGTGCACAGTACGCATGCGCCCATCGCAATGTCGCCAAGGAGAAATTGTTAAGCTGATGAGTAACTATTTAAACAATGAAATAACCTCATAAATATCATAAACACACACCCTCCACGTTTACTACTGCCTCGGCTTTCACTAACCGCGAGAAGAAGAACAAGGACGGCTATGGAGAACGTCAAACACTTCCTCCAAGGACTTCAACCGGACAGCCAGTGCGGGTCAACCGCTCTTGTCACCGGGGCTACCGCCTGCCTTGCCGGGGCTCTGGTGCTGCTGGCCCGGACAGTCGACGGCCGCCGAGCCGCTGGACGAAAAATCCAGAAGGCCAAGAAGCTGAGAGAAGACCAGCTGCTTCGAGCCTACCAGACTGTTCTTCACTACAAGCAGTCGGTGAGAATCACATTTGGCAACTAGAGTAGTAAAGTAAAACATGTATAAAATACTATCCATCCATTTTTTAAACGCGTATTCCCTTTGGGGTCGCGGGGGGCGCTGGTTCCTCTCAGCTATAATCGGGCGGAAGGCGGAGTACACCCTGGACAAGTCGCCACTTAATCGCAGGGCCAACGATAGACACACAACATTCACACACTAGAGCCAATTCAGTGTTGCCAATCAACCTATTTTTTTTTTCAAATCACCGTGGCTGTAAACTCCATTATTCTGAAAATGTGGCACCAGTATTACTAGCAGTACGCAAGGAAACATTAGAAAACAAATATATAAAATGATGTTACAGACGTACAGTGTACATTTGAATTAATTGCACAAATACAAATCTTTTTAAACGTTTTGAATTAAATGGTAAATGCGTTGTACTTGTATAGCGCTTTTCAACCCCTTTTTTAAAGGACCCCAAAGCACTTTGACAGTATTTCCACATTCGCCCATTCACACACTGACGGTGGGAGCTGCCATGCAAGGCGCTCACCAGGACCCATCAGGAGTAAGGGTGAAGTGTCTTGCCCAAGGACACAACGGACGTGACTAGGATGGTAGAAGGTGGGGATTGAACCATTAACCCTCAGATTGCTGGCACAGCCACTCTACCAACTTCGCCACGCCGTCATATTTTGTTTCTGTCAAAGTTTGTTGATGACGAACCCCAAGATGCAGAGATGGAGGAGGGCATGGAGTGAGAAAACATGGTTTTAATATAAAAAGCTAGAACAAAACCAAACAAAGGGTTCAAACCAAAAGCGCGCACGTGGGCGGATAACAAACAAAAGGCCTAGCGTGGAAGCTAACAGGTATCTAGCAGGAAACAGAAAAACATGGAAACAGCTAATGGCTAACAAGAAAACACAAAACCAAAAAGCTAGGAGAAAACAAACTACAAATAGCTAACAGGAACAGCTTACCGCTACGACGACATGGACAAATAGTAGCACGACAGGTAGTAGCTGTAATGATGACATCAACACGACAGGTAGCAACGACACAAGAGCGACAATAATCCAGCACTGACTGGAGGAACAAAGCAGGTAAAATAGGAGCGGGCTGATTCACCACAGGTGTGGCCAGGTGCCAATCAGCCGCAGCTGAGGGAAAACAGCACACAGGGAGACAAACAGGAAGCTGAACCAAAATAAGAGTGCTGACAGGAACTAGGACAGGAAATACTAAACACACAGAAGAAAAACTAAAACACAAACAAACTGTCAGTGGTAAGTATGACAGTTTCAGGCTAAGCACCCTTTGGTGTGAGAAATTTCAAGTCAATAATGGAGGGTGGAAGGTCATACTTTTGGTTTTAAAGGCCTACTGAAATGAGATTGTCTTATTTAAACGGGGATAGCAGGTCCATTCTATGTGTCATACTTGATCATTTCGCGATATTGCCATATTTTTGCTGAAAGGATTTAGTAGAGAACATCGACGATAAAGTTCGCAACTTTTGGTCGCTAATAAAAAATCCTTGCCTGTACCGGAAGTAACAGACGATGTGCGCGTGACATCACGGGTTGTGGAGCTCCTCACATCCTCACATTGTTTACAATCATGGCCACCAGCATCGAGAGCGATTCGGACCGAGAAAGAGACGATTTCCCCATTATTTTGAGCGAGGATGAAAGATTTGTGGATGAAGAAAGTGACAGTGAAGGACTAGAAAAAAAAAAGAAAAAAAGACGAGGACAGTGGGAGCGATTGAGATGTCATTAGACACATTTACTAGGATAATTCTGGAAAATCCCTTATCTGCTTATTGTGTTACTAGTGTTTTTGTGAGATTATATGGTACCTTAAAGTCGGAGGGGTGAGGTGACCGCCAGTGTCTCAGAGGGAAGCCACGTTTCTCGACGAGGCAAGGCAGCCGGGCTGAGATTTTTATTTTTTTCCCCTTTACGTATTAAGCATCCGACGGTCGATGGCGGCCGGTGGAAGGAGGCAAAAGAGTCCGCAGCTGCAGTAGGAACGACGCAAACTCTCCGCTCATGTCTACAGTAAGAGCCGAATGTAAACAAGGAAACACCGGCTGTGTTTGTGTTGCTTTAGGCGGCCGCAATTCACCGCTTCCCACCTACATCTTTTTTCTTTGACATCTCCATAATTCATTGAACAAATTGCAAAAGATTCAGCAACACAGATGTCCAGAATACTGTGTAATTATGCAATTAAAGCAGACCACTTATAGCTGTTATCGGTGCTGGATCAAAATGTCCGCTACAATCTGTGAAGTCACGCGCACGCGTCATCATACCGCGACGTTTTCAACAGGATACTCCGCGCAAAATTTAAAATTGCATTTTAGTAAACTAACGTATTGGCATGTGTTGCAATGTTAAGATTTCAACATTGATATATAAACTATCAGACTGCGTGGTCGGTAATAGTGGGTTTCAGTAGGCCTTTAATACCAGCGCCACCTTGTGGTGTGTTTGTCAGAAGAAAAAAAAACACAGGCAACACAATTTTGACAAAGTTGTACTCATTTGTGTGCAGAGGTAGAGGAGTTAACTTACACATTTTTCACCAGATTGTTTACACACGACAATAGTACAACTATGTTATCAATCCATCAATCAAAAGTTTATTTATATAACGTTAAATCACAAATGTCTCGAAGGGCCGCACAAGCCACAACGATCCCACATCAGGGCAAGAAAAAACTCAACCCAATGGGGATACAATGAGAAACCTTGGAGAGGACCGCAGATCGTGGATCTAGTTATAGTGTGAGAGTCCAGTCCATAGTGGGGCCAGCAGGGGATCATCCTGAGTGGAGACAAGTCAGCAGCGCAGAGACATCCCCAACAGATGCAGAGATGAGCGGTCCACCCCGGGTCCCTATTTTGAACAGCTAGCGATCCATCTGTGGTCACCTAACAACCTCTCCACGCAGGAGAGGGGGGCAGAGTAGAAAAGAGGGACGGCAGATCAACTGGTCTAAAAAGGGGTGTCTGTTTAAAGGCTAGAGTGTACAAATGAGTTTTAAGATGGGACTTAAATGCTTCTACTGAGGTAGCATCAGAGTATTGGAGCCCGAATAGAAAACACTCTATCGCCCGCAGACTTTTTTTGGGCTCTGGGAACCACTAATAAGCCGGAGTTCTTTGAACGCAGATTTCTTGCCGGGACATATGGTACAAAACATTCGGCAAGCTAGAATGGAGCTAGACCGTGTAGTATTTTATACCTCACTGTTTTTCTCTTAAAAAAAAAAAATCAATTAAGGTTTGCTTTTTTTGCGTTTGACATGAATACAATATATATATATATATATATTTATGTATGCATGTATACATATGTAGTTATATACATATATATATATATATGTGTATGTATATATATATATATGTATATATCCTTTGACAAATTCCATTTATATTCACTCAATTAAGCCACAATAGCTTTATAATAAGAAAGTAGCAGTCCTATAAATATTTATTGATAATTGTTGGGTTTTAATAACATTTCCCAGGTATTTAAAAAACAAAACACAAAAATGCTGTCCGTCTTAAGAATACACAACATACAGTATAATATGCAAATGACTTCAAAGACAGTGTGTCTTGTATAGGAGATAGCCTTGGAAAAACATTCAAGTGCATCACTGTTAATTATAAAAGAATGTTTACTCCTCAATATCAATGTTATCATAAAACAGTGTCATGTAATAGATTTTCAACTTGAATTGTGTCTCTGACTCTTTTTCAGCACCCAAAGATGGACTCTGCTCTCGTTTTGTCACTTTCCATGGCTGAGCTGACAGAAAAACTTAAGGGTGACCTTCTGACACCCGAAGATGTTTTTTACTCCTACATGGAAAAGGTGCGGAGTATCAACTATAGCTCAGCCTTCAACTATATAATACATATTTGAACACATTCCCATTAAGTTGTGTGTTTGGCTCTCAGGTTTATTGACTTGACTTTGGAGCTCAAGGTTCATAAGAAGAACAATTGAAGTGCCACATTAATCATTATCCAGGGAGGAAAAGATCTGGTGTTGGATCATAATTACTTTAATTCCGCAGGCTCTCAGTGTGGACAAAAAGCTGAACTGCTGCACCGCAATTCTGCTGGAGAGCTTTGACCAGCTTAAAACTCTGGACCCCAACAAGCGAGGTCTCCTGTACGGCGTTCCAGTTAGCATCAAGGACAACATTGCATACAAGGTAACCTCGAAAGTTGGCGGATTTCCTTCCCTACTGCCAAATATGGCCACACAATACACCTGCCATATGTAGCGATACAGTAGATTGACATGGTATCAGCACAAATGTATATATCTAGTATTTTTATAAAAGAGAGTACACCACTTCCCAATTCAGCCACCATATTATTACAGTATGTATTTTCAAAAGACAATATAATAGAAAGTAAACTTGGATATACTTCCTACCTACTCAGTGGCCTAGTAGTTAGAGCAGGGGTGTCCAAACTTTTTCCACTGAGGGCCGCACACTGAAAAATCAAAGCAAGCGGGCGCCATTTTCAGATTTTTTTTTTTTAAAACCAATACAATATGTGTATAAAAAATATACATTTAGGCCTCCACTCAGAGGGTTTTGGTCAAAAAAATAAATAAAACGTGTCATTATTCAATATTATTATTTTCATTATTAGTCAACTTTTAAATCTCTAGATCAACATTAGGAAAAAAATGGAAAAAACACAAAATTTGCAATATTTTCAACCAATAAAAATTTTTTTAGGTGGAATATTTGAGAGGATATAATAATTGGAGCTGTCACGCCAAATTTCTTCTCCCTACAAATACCTTCCCCCCCCATTTACTTCCGAGGTCATGATTAATACAGACATTTTGTTAACGCTATATTATAAAAATATAACGCTATATTATAAAAATACAGACGTTTTGTTAACGCTATATCATAAAAAAATTTAAAAAACAATTTACAAACACAAGCTATGGGATGACATAAGAGGAAATGTGACCCCGGAAGTAAATTCATCATCCCATAGCTTGTGTATTTTAATTTTTTTATAATATAGCGTTAACAAAACGTCTGTATTTTTATAATATAGCGTTATATTTTTATAATAAAGCGTTAACAAAACGTCTGTATTAATCATGACCCCGGAAGTAAATAGGGGAGGGGGGGGGTTCTAGGGAGAAGAAATTTGGCCTGACAGAGCCTTAATTTTGGATTTTGATTCATTATTATTTTTTGAGCAATAACACTTAAAAACAAATCACACTAAAATAATTTGGGATCCAAAAGTGTCCTACTCAATAAAGTGTTATAAAAATAAATTATATATATTTTTTTACCGTTTACTTTTAGCACAATAATCTCGAGATCAACTTCAGATCTACCCGTCAATTATTAGTTATATTGTTGTTTATGTTTTTTGTTTGTTTTAGGCCCTTCTTTAAAAAAAAAAAAACAGCTCAGTTTTTTTATATGTCCAAACACAAAATATGCAACATTTTCCCCAAAAAATATTTCAAAGTGGAATATTTAATGTGACGTAATCAGAGCCTTGAAAAGGTCAATAATTCAAAATGACCTTGATTTTGATTCATTGTTATTTTTTAAAGAAAGAAACATCCTGCATGGCAGCTTAGTGTTATAAGAGTAAGCATTGCAACAATGTCTTGTTACATTTCACTGGTTTGCTCTTTTATACCACTTTTTATGTTTTTAAGTTTTTTTCAATTGTATTCCTAAAATGTGCAGTGTGGCCGTTAAAAAATAACCCGTGGGCCGCACTTTGGACACCCCTGGGTTAGAGTGTTAGTTGTGAGTACAAACCCCGGCCGAGTCAAATCAAAGACTATAAAAATGGGAGCCATTACTTCCCTGCTTGGCACTCAGCATCAAGGGTTGGAATTGGTGGTTAAATAACCAAAAATTATTCCCGGGCGTGGGACCGCTAATGCCCACTGCTCCCCTCACCTCCCAGGGGGTGAACAAGGGGATGGGTCAAATGCAGAGGACATATTTCACCACACCGAGTGTGTGTGTGACAATCATTGGTACTTTAACTTTAACTTCAGGGTAGTCCATGTGCAGCTTGTATAGCAGTATACATTTTCCACCCACTGAAAAAAGTCAACACACAGCCATTATTGACTAAATAACAGGCAGCACATTTGTTGGCATTTATTTTTCCCCTCAACGAACCACAGCTCCTCAGTGTAGGCAGCGTTTATGCACCGTGCCTGACTGCACTGTAGGCAGGACAGAATTATCAGGCTACTCACTTGTGTTGCCAGCTATTTTGACTAGAATGTGTGTTTTCAGGCCATTTATACTGCTATACAAGCTGTACAATGACTACTCTAAACTACCCAAGTTTACTTTCTATTAGCTGTGGGTACCTTTCACATTTGAAACGATGCAATACCAATTTCCAGTACTTGGGAGACTATACCGCTACTTAAAGGTACCAATGTTTGGTACTTCTGTGTGTTCATGTGTTGAATAAATGTTGATTGTATAAAAGTGTTATTTTTTTAGGTAACATAAAAACATTTTTTTAACCTTCCTCTTGTGTTAGCTTTCTGTTACCATCTCTTATGTTAACGGGTCGGTTTTGACCCATGTCTTAAATCAGCTGTAAAATACACTAAAAACAATTATCTATCATCCAATTTGTTTCTCATCCCTTGGTTACCTCGTTAGGTTTCCTTATCCATGAAAATATTGGTTTTAATATTTTTGGTGTGAGCCATTGGGCCTTTTTTTGTCAGTATACCCCTCGATTTCAATTGAAAAAAATGGTAAAACGAACCTCAAGAGAATCGTATAAATAAAAAAAAGGTTGTTGTGTTACCTGACCATTACTGAGGGGTATTAGAACACATCTCTTAAATAAATTTGTTTTATTTATTGTTTCATTTTAATAATTTTAACATAGTAACAACTCTATACTGAATTGACCTCAAATGTCTGGACATTTTAGTTTTTAAATGCATAAAAGAACCACATAAATTTTGTTTGTTTTTGTACTGGATAACAAGGTAAAATGAGAATCCACTAAAGCTCACATTATTGGGAGAGGAGCTGGCCGTCAGTGCGTTCAGTTTTGGCTCTACTTAGTGCTTTATAGTCTTATTTTTATAACTGGGTCAAAACCGACCCTAACAACACCAAGGTCATAATTTCAACCAGAGCATTTTATAATTTAGTGAAACAAAAAAAACAAGTTTTATTTTGTTGAAATAGAGGTTCCTGACAAAGTCAAAAATCCTTGATGCATAAAAATAAATTTATGTGGTTCTTTTATGCATTTAAAAACTAAAACGGGTCGGTGCCGACCCTAACACAAGACAAAGGTTAACATATAACAAATAATGATAATGACAAATTCTGTGTTGTTTTATATTGATTTCTTACACTTAATTTGCAAGTATTAGACTTTGCATTCAGTTGCCATTCCGAGACATTAGATGGCAGTGGTGTGTTGCCTATTCAGGGAGTAGTCTTTGCCATTAAACCAAATCTAGTCTTTTATTGCGCCCTCCAAAGTGTTTATACTGGTAGTATTGTAAGTATTACACACCAGCTGTTTGATAGTAACTTACATCTTAGTTTTCATTACCAAATTTGGAGGTGTTGAAATCATCATATGAAATAACAAGACTTAGACTTCCTTTTATTGTCATTCAAATTTGAACTTTACAGTACAGATAAGAACGATATTTTGTTGCATTAGCCTGTTGTAGTGCAGGATAAAAGCTATTTTATCTTTTTTTTAATAAGGTGCAGAGTGTTTGCATTTACAAAAGAAGGTGCAGATATAAATAGATTTACTGAACAGATAAATATATTGCACTTTTGCATATGTATCCACATTTACGATGTATGATAGATTTATTTTGTTAATCAGTAGCATTTTTATGGCAAATCCAATTTAATTAGCATCGAGCTAGTACATTTTGAAAAGGGGAGCCTTACGTTGCGTTCAAAGTTTTTCTATTAGGCATAATTGCCTTGTCGGCAGTGCCGCCCCCCAACTCCAACCCGAAAACAACAACAACAGCAAAAATTAATAACTTTACTCAACAAAACAGCAACAATACAAACATTTGCAATTTTTGAAATAATTGTGTTCATGAATACATCTTATTCGTGTAGGGCACATGCACAATCTGGGTGATTGCCCATGCTTTTAGCTCGGTAGTCAACGCGCTCGCCTCTCACAATGGCGACCAGGGTTTTCGCCCAACTGGGAGCAGTCGGGAAAAAACTGCACAGCTGAGAGAGAGAGTACACCCCTGATTGGGGCTTCTGCGCAGGTAAGTCCGTACATTAAAGCGGCCCTGGTTGTTGGCATTGAAAATTGAAACAAAACCTAGAGGCAGTCCGGCTGAGGCCTGCTTGAGTGCTGCTTGAGTGATAGCAGTCTCCAGAGAGATCTGGAGACTGCTATCCACGCCTTCATCACACACCGGCGAGACAACAACTCGCTGTACGCTGGCATTGATCACGCATCACTGCGCCGTCTGTAGCTTGTGCAAAACGCGGCTGCCTGTCTTCTCACCAGCACCAAAAAACGCGAGCACATCACTCCACTGACTCCCTGCCTGTCACCGCATTGATTTTAAATTACTTTTAATTGTTTTTAAATCCCTAAACGGCCTAGCCCCTACTGCACCATCATACCTCGTCTAGAGCCCTAAGGTCAGCTGACCAACTGCTGCTGGCGGTCCCCAGATCCAGGCTAAAGACCAGAGGGGACAGAACCTTCTCCGTTGTCGCCCCTAAGCTCTGGAACAGCATTCCCCTCCACATTAGGTCAGCCCAAAGCCTGGGGGTCTTCTAAACCCTTCTTTATCTCTTCTCGCTGGCCTTTAACCTGAGCTGAGCCTGCCCACTAGGCCACCATTTCTAGTCCCCGCCACCACTTCGCTTTAGTTTTTTTTTTTCAATTTGTCGCACTTTTATTATATCATTATTTTTATCTTGCAATTTTACTTTTTATCCGAACCCTTTCTTCGTATTTCTTTTGCACTATTTTGTTTAGCTTATGCATTGTTAATGTTCTTTGTCTTTTTTTTTGTTAACGCTTTTTAACCTGTAAAGCTCTTTGGTCCAATTTTGAAATTGTTGTAAATATGCTATATAAATAAAGTTGCCTTGCCTTGCCTTGTTTCCTCGCCGAGTGTGTAAGATTGCGTCTGAAATGGGACGTGACGTCACATGCAACAAATTTATCGAAAAATGGCACTGTTTGATTTTACGTGAATCGATACGCGTTAACAATGGAATTCAGTCGGTGCCTGCCTATAAAAGTACCAATTTTGTTACCCATCCCTACTTTCTATAGTATTGTCCTTTGACAAGATATGATGTAAAACACATTTATCTCTTCATGTCGTCCCGCCACAACAGAACTACGATTCCACGTGCGGTCTACTCATCAACATGGACCATCCAGCCAAGAGTGACTCTGTGATTGTGGAAGTCCTGAAGAGACAAGGCGCTATTCCCTTCGTGAAAACAAATGTCCCCCAAGGCCTGTTAAGGTAAACATTATGCCGACCACCACACCATGCAACCTTTACGTGGAGCCTGCTTTATAGCTTGTCTCTGGTGTTCTGTATGTCCCCTGCAGCTACGAGTGCAGCAACGTCATCTATGGACAGACCTTGAACCCACACAACCTCCAGAAGACCAGCGGAGGTTCATCCGGTGGGGAGGGGGCTCTCATCGGTGGTGGCGGCTCCTTGCTTGGCATAGGCAGTGACATCGGGGGCAGCATCAGAATCCCTGCTGCATTCTGCGGGTTCTGTGCCTTGAAGCCAACGGCGGGTCGACTAAGGTCATCCTCCCAATTTATTCACTTTTATTTTCTGCTATAAAATGTTGTCTTGCTTGGTGCGTAGCGTGCGTGGTGTCAGCAGTGCTAGCCCTGGGCAAAAGTCAGGTGAGTCACGACATTACGGTTGCGTCCTGGCAAACTGAGCCCGCAAGAGTGAGACTGTTTCTCCTTGAATTTAGTGCGGAGTTCACCAGGGCCCATGGCCAAGGATGTGGACAGCCTGGCACTGTGCATGCAGGCACTGCTGTGTGACCACATGTTTGACCTAGACCCCACTGTCCCACCTGTCTCCTTTAATGTACAGGTACGTGCTCTACATTGTTCATTGTTATACAGTTTAACCTTGATTTATGAACTTGGTTCTTGAACAGGGTTTGTAAATATACAAGTTTGTATAGAGCACATTTCTGTATAAGAAACAATGTAAACATTAAGGTAGGTAGGTAGGTCTTTATTGTCATTGCACAAGTACAACAAAACTTTGTTTTCAGCACAAACCCGTTATATTAGACAAATAAACAGTGTACAGGGTTACAGAACAGGAACGCTGATGGGTCGCCACAAGGCACTCCGTAAAAGATGGGAAAAAGGTAAACGCTGGGGGAGGATGAGTAAAAAAAAATACAATCTAGACTGGGTTCTTAAGGGGGCCCAGTATGGAATGGGAAAAAAAACTCCATTGCAAAGCACGTATACATAATACAACGTACATCTCGAGATTTGCAACAGAGGGGAGAGTGGAAGGGCTACGGTGGAAAGCTGCAGCTCTTCAGGCGCTGCCCAGCCGTCCATCACCCCTAAGGGATTCGCGTTTAGGGCGTTGGACGGGGTAAGTGTGTGTGGCGTATATTTTTGTTGATGCATGTGTGTGTGTAAGCCTGCTGCGTGTCTCTATTCCATGGCCTTGGTGTTGTGCTGCTGCTAGTCGGTTCAAAGTCAACAACAACAACGGGTGTGTCCATGAGAGACAGGAAGGGAGTTTGTGTCTTTTCCGCACTGTCCTTCAGGAGAGTTTCGAAGCCAGGGAAACAATCCAAATTTGCTTTTCATTTTAAATTGTCTGACTGGTCCTCAATATTCATCCTGCAGGGTAAATAGTTCAATGTTATCCAAATCACAAAAGTGTCCACAGTTCTTCCCGCATCCTCCAATCATTTGTGGCAGCTTTGGAGTACTTTGAAGACTGCCAGCAACTTCCAATTTGTCTGCAAACCAGAGCAACACTTACTCCAATCAGCAGATGTCCTGTTGTCATAATTCCGAACTGGTGGATGTCTTCACATTCTCAACTGGAAGGGTCGCCAGGCACGTGGCACTTCTTTTTCCAAGAGTCCGTCGTGTGTCCAGCAACAACCGCTCCGTCACGACAAGCAGATTCCCTTAAACCCAAGATCTTGTCAATTTCGTTGAAGCCAGTTATTTAGTTCCAATGTTTAGATTTGGAGAGCAACAAGAAAGTTAAGACAAGACAAAGAAGCAAGCAGGAGAGATAAGGAAGAGGAAAGAGGACCGTCCGCCGCCCTCAATGAGTGCTAGTGAGAAAAAAAAAATAGGTTCCACTCTTAAAAAAGGCCATATTTTAGTAAATGTATGTACACGTGAAACACAATATAAAGTGCTATACAGTATTGTATATCAAGCAAACACTAGTTGAACTGTCCTCATTTTCAGCTGCTGTGCCGACTCGCACACATAAACTGTCACTATCTCTGTGGTGCACTCACAGATTGAAATAAAATTAAAAAAATACTTATTGTTACTTTAACAGTCAGGTTGCTGCCATGATTAGAAATAATACATAAAATCCACTTTACATTGTTGATTAATCTTGGTGTGCAGCGAAAGAAAGGGAGTGTGGGCAGTGACGACAACGCTGTGGATGCTTCCTGAATGTTTCAAACCACACGCTGCGTGTCCATTGCTTGAGCAGAAATGTAAAAATGCTATAAAAAGGCTAAAAACTTAGCATTTATCACAGTAACTATCGACAGCCCTCCTCTGTGGACCGAATAATAACTGGACATTGATAAGCCCACACAAAATGACTGTGCTGCTGGGCCAACAATGATAAATGATAAATGATAAATGGGTTGTACTTGTATAGCGCTTTTCTACCTTCAATGTACTCAAAGCGCTTTGACACTACTTCCACATTTACCCATTCACACACACATTCACACACTGATGGAGGGAGCTGCCATGCAAGGCGCCAACCAGCTCCCATCAGGAGCAAGGGTGAAGTGTCTTGCTCAGGACACAACGGACGTGACGAAGTTGGTACTAGGTGGGATTTGAACCAGGGACCCTCGGGTTGCGCACGGCCACTCTACCACTGCGCCACGCCGTCCCCGAGTGGATGAAACATTTGTACTCTGAGAAGAGATTCTTAAAAAAAATTATAATTGTATTTGATTTGTTTGTATTTCACAAAATTTGTATAATGAATGGTTTGTTAATCAAGGTTCCACTGTATTACAATACTGTATATTGTATTACATACACAGTATTAGGTTGTTATTCATTATTCGTTAATGGTTTTGTGCTATTTGGCAATACTAGTTGTGGCTGGAGGAAACTTTCTGATATATATATATATATATATATATATATTATTTTTAACTAAACAAGATGGCAGTAGCTACATGTACAGTACATAGATACTACAGTACAAGCATCATGAGTGGTCAGCATAAAGCGGATTTATAGACCTCTGCATGTTCTTAAAAATGTAGGTAGTGCAAATACTACTCAGATTTTAGTGTGAAACTCATGCGTCTGCTGTTTAAAATTAATTAATCGGAAGTATTACAGTAATCCTTCATTCATGCCTGTTGATTAGTTTTGGGACATGACCGCAACAAATTAATACATATTCGCGAAGTAGGAATTATTCATTATGATTTTTATATTTTCTCAGCTTGAACATAAAAATAGTTTACTACATTCTAAATGAGAGCCATCTAGACATGCAATAACACACTTCATTCACTTTTACACTTTTTATCCGATATAGCAGTTCTCTCCGAAGCTAAGCCAATGAGTGGCCACAATACTGAACAGTGTGATCTGATTTTTGAGTCTCCTCTGGTGGCTAATACTACTGTAGTATTTTATTTTTTGTACTTTATTGAGAGAGTTTTCTACATGAAAATGTTTAGTTTAGGACCAACATATGGAATAGTATGCTTAAAAAGATCAAAGTCTGTGATGTGGGGACGGATGACTGTTATGCTGACTAAGCAGTTTGCGTCCTACCACAATTACAACATTGGTTCTATTTGTACCTTGTTGTTGAATAGTGACTTCAGGGTCACACTTATTAAAGTTGTTACACAGCTTATTGAGTTTACAGCTTCTCTCCAATGAACAGGACTTTCTGCTCTTGATTTGTTAAGTTAACCAGCGTTGGTGTGCAACAATTAGCTTCATAACAATACAAAAAAAGTACTGTACCTTTGTGTTTATCAGATGTACAAGAGCTCCAAACCTCTGAGGATCGGCTACATTGAAAGCGACTGCTTGACGCAATCCACACCCAGCATGATCCGAAGCATGAGAGAAGTCAAAGCTCTGCTAGAGCAGGCGGGACACACTGTAAGAACCACACTGCATTAAAAAATGGAAGATGTGTTCTTTATCGGAGTAAATGTGAAATGTGCTTTAAAACCTCTGCATGAAGCTGGTGCCATACACTCCTCCGAAGATGAATTATGCTTTTGAGCTCATCGTAAAGGGGATCTTGGCAGATGGTGCCTCCACCCTGTTACAAAACTTGTGAGTTGTTTTCCTGTTTGACATTGTACCGGAAAGGCTCCCTTTCTCTCTCTACACTTAATGTAAATATAGTGTTTATTTTCCCAAACCTCAAACAGGATGGGGCAGTAATTGGAAGCTGGCGATAAATGGAGACAAAGCGTTATTTCTGAAATGTGAAAACTGCATATAAGAAGTTTATTTTTTTTTACTTGACTAATGATTTGGATAGCATAAGAAAGTGGAAAGGGAAATTACATTTATTAAGAAGTGTATTGCACAACACAGCAACAACACGACAAATGTTATAATAGTACAATTAAAATAATGAAAATATTTAAAGCAGCCTTGTCAGTACAACTCTTAATTAGTTTGCCGGGTGGCTCAATGAAACCAGTTAGACGAGGAAAGCAAACAAAGCAATAACATAATTCAATTTGAAAAAAATGGTCCAACAGATAAAAGTAAAACATAAAGTGTCTTAAAGGTCTAATGGAGAGATTCTCAAACTGTGGTATGTGTACCAGTAGTGGTACACAGGCTCCATATAGTGGTACGCCAAAGAATCACTTCATTAGATATTAAAACACAGTGTTACTATTCAGACTGTGTGTAATGTTACAGTGGCCAGTAATACTAAGTATACTTGTTAAGGAAAACCTGTACCTTGTTTTTAATGACTACGTAGGCCTACTACTCTACTGTATTTTAATGTTGGTCATTATGTTGGTCAAGTGTTTTCTGAGGTGGTACTTCGGGGAAAAAAAATTGAAATCTAATAGTGTAATGTATTTATACAAATTAATTTTATTGAAAGTTTAAGTGGGTGTATTATTGTGAGTATATGTGGATGTAATTACATACGGTATATGTATCTTGTATTTATATACTGAATATTGTTGTATATCAAGTGATTATATATTGTATTTTTGATCAATTAGTATATCTTATTGATGGACACACAATATGTTTTTATTTTGAATTAAATACTTTTACTTGTGTTTTTTTACAAATGATTAATGTATTGGGGAAGCTCTTTTTTTTATTTGAATTGTGTAGATGAGGAGTATTTTGTGTTTTGTGTGTATTTTTGTGCAAGTGTAACATGCATGAGTTTCACCCGATCATCCGAGTAGCAACAACCAACGTTTTAAAGCGCATGTTGAGGCAGGTCACTTTTGATATGTCGGATGCAACTATTTGTATCCATCAGGATGTTTTAGGTACTACAGGAGACTTGGCAGGTGATAGAATGGAGCTATTGTGCATTTACGGCATGCATGTAACATTGTGAAAGGTAGCAAAGTGGCTTACATCGTGTGGTCTTGTAAAGCTCTACATTTATACTCTAAAGTTAGTGTCCATGTTTGTTTTAGGTAATACTCTCTCTACATGTGTTCAGAGCTTTTGAATAGCTCGAAATTATGAACGGTGCAGTTTTGTTTGCATTTGTGTAATAGTCACAACTCTTGCAACAACTAGCTGCATATCACCTCTGATTTTAATTCTACACTTTCTCTCCTTTTAGTAAGGGTGGACCTATTGATCCCTGTCTTAAAATACAAGTGAGGCCTTACTATCTTCCTGTATGGCTGAAGAAGACCCTGTCCTTCCTGTTGAAGCCTCTGGTCAGTGGAGTCGTCTTCTTATTTGCTGCTAGCACTCAATAGACATTCCATTAGGCGCCACTGCATGGTTAATGACATACTGTCCCAAAAATCCTGTCCTTGCAAAGATAACCATACTTATTTTTTATTATATTTAAGATAAGGTTTAATATTGTGGTTGTCATTAGCATTGCTTTGCTGTATGTACTGAGCATTATTTTGAATATTTGGGCTACCTTATTTAGCTTGCACAATAGCACAATCATTTCAATTTCCTCGCTGTTAGACTGCTTCCTGTTTATATCGGAGGATGGATTCTAAACGTCATACTTTTCTGACTTATTTATATTCAAATGTAGTGTTGTTCTACATTACATATCCTTGGTTTTATTGGCAGCCATGTTTTCTTCAGTCTGCCACAGTTGTGTAGATATACAGTAACCAGTAGCTTACAACCACTATAATGTCACTGTGAAGTGAACAAATTATGGGCTCTCACTGTATACTGCTTTGAGTCTCTTGAAAGGGGCTATAAAATAAATCCAATCAATTATTAATCATTATTATTTATTTGGCGGTTTTCAAGGGACTCAGATACTGAATTAAGAAACATACACTATATACACATATATGCATATATATATATATATATATATATATATATATATATATATATATATATATTCTTAGGCAAAGCATTGTGTTTATTTAGAATATTAATGCTATTCAGAAGAAGTTATTCCATTAGTTCCCATATTTTAGCCTATACTTTGTATTGCTATGAATTTTGATAACATTGTGTATGTTGCTAATAGGGGTGTCCAGATATCAGCAAAAAAAAACATCGGATTATATCAGCTTGTAAGTATAGTCTCTGATATAAGGTCTGTTATAAGCTGCCCTGCAGCATGTTTACTTCTACCAAAGACTATAAAAATGGGACCCATTACCTCCCTGCTTGGCACTTAGCATCAAGAGTTGGAATTGGGGGTTAAATCACCAAAAATGATTCCCAGGCGCGGCCACCGCTGCTGCTCACTGCTCCCCTGTGGGTCAAATGCAGAGGATAATTTCACCGCACTTTTAACTTTATTAGAACCAGCCCGCAGGCCACAGCCGCCTGCTGCTGTTTTGCACGCACCAATACTCCATCAGTGTTGGCACTAGGAATTTTCCAAATGGGGTCCCAGGGACCCCATCGAGTCATAAAAATTGGGTCCACCAGTAAATTTTTAGGGTCCCACTTTTTTGTAACAGTTTTGAAAACAAATTATAAATGTAAGCATTATCCTGATATAGCACACATTCTATATTGTGTTTTGGAAAAATGTTGTCATACATGTTACTTAATTTGTTTAAAAATAATACAAAAGTTGTCTTTATTTTTTAGCTTTAATGCCATGATTTTAATAGTCCAGCCCGCTTGTGCACAGATTTTCCTCCATGCGGCTCCTGAGCTAAAATGAGTTTGACACCCCTGTTTTAGACGGTTAATAATAAATATTTTAGTGTTTTTCATACTTACCCTTAGGGTTGTTAAAAGTGTCAATTATTTGATATAAACACGCAAAAACACGCGTTTTTTTAGTATCGTTAGTACTTAAGACTGTCCAACCATTTTTCCTCGACATTGATTGTTGGCGTGTGAGCAGTTAGTGCTGTAGAAGAAGCCTGATGTCTTAAATAATGAGCTAGTGTTTCCCATAGTATAATTTATATGTCAGCCTGCCACAAATGCGGATTTGATGATTATGTTTCTCCTTCAGTCCACCTAATAACACACATCATACTCGGCTGTCTCGCCAGAGATAGACATAGCAGATGGGATCCGCAGTGTCACTTTAGCGAGGTACACATAAAATGTGAAGGAAGTGTGTCTTGCGTCTTTCATTTATTTGCTAATCAAATACAAGCGGTCATTAAAGGGGAAGTATTCACAGCGCGAATGAAAACGGAGATCCGCTACCACAAGCCTGGCAGAAGGTTTGCATACAATTGCCGTGTGCAACGCGTGCAGAAAACCTTCACAATGTTGCTACCCAACATTTATTACTTCCATTAGTGCTAAGAAGACAGTTTCGAGACACTTTTGTCGTTTGGCAGCACTTTGTCTTCCTGGTTAAATAATGTAAACCAGTGGTGTTAAAATGTGGCCATCTGCTGAACACAGCTCTTTATCATGGCACTTTGTAGAATTCATCCATCCATTTCCTACCGCTTATTCCCCTTGGGGTCGCGGGGGGCGATGGTGCCTATCTCAGCTACAATCGGGCAGAAGGCATTTCAATATAATTTTAAAAGAATAATATGAACAATACGGTTGTTTTTATGTACTTGAAGACTCCATACCACTGCTGTTCTTTTTAAATGTAAAATAATTGACTATTGTTGTTATTTATAAGCACAGTATTATTTGTTTTGATATACTAGGAGGTGAGAGGCAGCTGCTACTGCAATCTAAGTTATGTGCAAGAAAATGGTCAAAGCACCGGGATCTGAAGTACTTCACACTTTGAAACACTTTTCAATGAATTAAAATTACATGGGTATCGGTATACATCCATTTCCCACCGCTTGTACCTCTCGGAGTGGCGGGGGTGGCGGGAGCCTATCCCAGCTGCATTCGGGCGGAAGGCGTGGTACAACCTGGACAAGTCGCCACTTCATCGCAGGACAAAAAAACCTTCAGCTACAAAAGCAAGAGTCACAACAACTAACGACACAACACAATAATAACAGAGATAGACAGACGATATTCACACTCACATTCACTCACGAGGGCCAATTTAGTATCGACCTCTGACATTCTGGTATTGTGTCGACCTACTGTTGATTTTTAGATTAATTTCATTTGATCAAACCTTTTCTAACAAGCCACACTACAAAATAATTAAAGTATGTATAATTTGTGCCATCATTGTCATTGACCTCAATATTGATATCAGCCAGTACTTAAGGCTCAAATATTGGTATTTGAAAATGAAAGCGACATCCGTACTTGCAAAAATATATTACTTAGTGATTATTTATAATGTTATTAATACATATTATATTACGGTGTTCCAGTCTCCTCGTGGTTCTTTTCTCCTGGAAAGCATCAGCGGAATTGGGTAAGAAGAAGTTAATGTGTTGTTTTTCAATGACGATGACACCAGATTTTTTTTTCTTCTCTAATTTGGATTCTAGATCCATTCCCAAGCTGTGGAAGCATCACGCAGCTGTTGAGGTGATGCAAAACAGCATTTTACCACATGCTCATCTATGAACAGAAATATTGCACAATATAACCAATGTTGTAATAGCAATAAGAGCGCTGACGAGATCATTGTAAACAACACTTTGTAAACAAAGTGTTTCATATGTGAGTTTTACACTGACATCTGTGTACCAGGAATTTTAAATCACAAGCAGAGGTAGATGAGTACTTCAAATGACACAAAGTGATCTTGTTGTGTCCCAACAGGAGTACATTCAAGAAACATTAGCAGAGTGGAGAAAGTGCCGCATGGATGTGCTGCTGTGCCCAATGTTTGGACCCGCTTTCAACCTCACGTACTGCAGCAGGCTGAGCTGTACGTCTGAATTCATGTACCATAACGTCATAAAAGCACGCAAGCTCATTTTTTTTCCCCCTTCTTGTTTTGCGCAGTTCCTCTTTCTTACACGGCTATCTACAATCTGCTTAATTTTCCCGCTGGTGTTGTTCCCGTGTCCACGGTGACAGCAGAGGATGAGGATGAGCTTCGCCATTACAGAGGCTTTTTTCAGGACCACTGGGACAAGCTTTTCCAAGAGGTGAGTAAGTGGTGACTTCATTAATACTGGGAGTGGAAAACATCCATATTAATAATTACACCTATACAATACAGTAGTTTTATTACTGATTGGCATTTTCCCAGAGGCCAAATGTTGTTGTTTTTTTGTTTTTTTTTGTATAAATGTAGTTTGTGTTTATCCTTACTTGTGGTTCCTATTGCATTAAAATTAAAAATGATAATTATAATAAATAAATAAATGGGTTGTACTTGTATAGCGCTTTTCTACCTTCAAGGTACTCAAAGCGCTTTGACACTACTTCCACATTTACCCATTCACACACACATTCACACACTGATGGAGGGAGCTGCCATGCAAGGCGCTAACCAGCACCCATCAGGAGCAAGGGTGAAGTGTCTTGCTCAGGACACAACGGACGTGACAAAGTTGGTACTAGGTGGGGATTGAACCAGGGACCCTCGGGTTGCGCACGGCCACTCTCCCACTGCGCGCCACGCCGTCCCAATTAAATCAATGGGTTTTTTTTAACCTTAAGAACATAACCAATATTTTTGCAAACATTTACATAGTGGACTAGGTAAAAAAAAAAAGTAAATATTCAGTATTTCTTTGAATTAAAATGCATCCCTATATTTATTTGAGCAAAAATCCTGCTACATTATTGTCATAACACTCTGTACTTGTTTTTTTTTAATAATTGAATTGAGGTATTGTTTATCAAACATTCTGTACTTCATTGTACAAAGTCTCCGTCACTTTTTTTTACAATTTCATATATTCATTGACTCTTTAATCACTGAATAATCTCTACAAACCCTGTCTGTTTACTCTAATATTAATCATTTGTTGTACTTTGCTTTCCCTGTTAGTGTTAGTGAACAATTTGAACACAAAAATGAATAGATTAGCTGTTTCTAAAACATCAGAAATGGTTGGAATAAATAGGCTCGTGTTTCCTCCTACTCCTTTTCAGGCTTGATGAATAGTGAAAGTTCAAATTTGTGATGTACTTCAATTTATCACTTTAAGATAAGAAGGAGCAGAAAGACAGTTGGACTTAGTAGTTGTGTATTAAATACTGGAGTGCACCAAAGTTTATGTGAATTCACTTCTGTTTACAATGATAATAATAACACATTATTATTAGGAATGTAAAAAATAACGAGTTAACTCCATCCATTTTCTACCGCTTAATCCCTTTTGGGGTCGCGGGGGGCGCTGGCGCCTATCTCAGCTACAATCGGGCGGAAGGCGGGGTCCACCCTGGACAAGTCGCCACCTCATCGCACAGATAGACAAACAACATTCACACTCACATTCACATACTAGGGCCAATTTATCTGAGTAATCACCAAAAATACAGCATTAATTGTATTTATTTATTTATTATTTTAAATGAGTTTATTTCGGTCATATAACCAACCATTTTGTGTGATCAATTTAACAGTACAGATTATACATATTAA
Source organism: Nerophis ophidion (assembly GCF_033978795.1). Taxonomy (NCBI): domain Eukaryota; kingdom Metazoa; phylum Chordata; class Actinopteri; order Syngnathiformes; family Syngnathidae; genus Nerophis; species Nerophis ophidion. The sequence goes on along the minus strand of NC_084636.1, from coordinate 29,598,753 downwards.
CAATCATACACACAAAAAGCAAAAAGACTGACCAAAAAAAGGAATAGGCTGAAGCCAAGGCTTGTATTTGCCTATCCTATACATTCACTAAAAATTTGATTTCCTGAAACATCAACGTTAAAAAAAGATAATGGGATGAAGGTAATTGTTGCTATATTTTATATTTTTCCATTATTTTACTTTTCAAGGCTTTCTTAAACCTTAACAAAGAACGACATGTCTTCAACTCATCACTGAGCTTGTTCCACCATTTAACTCCTAAAACTGAAATACATTTGTATTTCATATTCGTTCTTACTTTACATATTCCAAAAATCAATATCCCCCATTACTCATGTGTGTATGCAGATTAATCATGCAATTTATTTTGACTGTACATGCTTCTTTAGCTTAACCATGGACGGTTACCTAAAAGGTAGCACAGGTTGTCACACGTGATCAAGTGAATGCAAACCAGTGAAAAGATGAGTGAAGAGACTTTAACTGGTGTGTTAAGACACTTGTGATTTAGGGCTATATAAATAAACTTTGATTGACTGATTGATCTGATAAAACTGTTATCAGGTTTTGAGCAAAAAAATGTAGTGCATTAAAGTAGCCTAAAACATTTTTTATTTCCTTAATGATATTCTTACAATAAAATTGCATTAGTGTCCAAATATTGTGCTCTCTTTGAAGTTTATTTAAATTACACAAGCGAGTAATGCGGCTGAAATAGGCTCCAGCCCCCCACCTGAACCCCGAAAGGGACAAGCGGTAGCAAAGGGATAGATGAATGAAGTAATAACCTGTGATGATTACAAATTCAAAAGTGAAATCAATCTGATTAAAAAAAAAAAAAAATCAATTGACACCACTAAGTGTAAGTGTTTCCTGTGCAAAATATTCAAATCGTGTATTAAACATCTAATAACAATGGAGGTAAATAAAACATTGCAATAAGAAATAACAAAGCAACAGGTTGCAGACATAAAACCAAAGCCAGAGAGCTGAAAGCAAACACCAATGAAACATTTTCACACTTTTATTTATTATTTATAAACTTTTTTAATCATACTCGAATTTAATTTGTTGCATGTTTTGTAGGGGTGCTCAAAAGAATGAATACACATCCGAATTGCGATTATAATTTATTCCGATTCTAAATCAAACCATGACTTTCGAAAACCGATTTTTTTTAATAAAAAAGTTTTAAGGCCATCTCCCTGCCTAATCAGGAACCATAAGGAGGTTTGTTTTTAAAAGTTTGTATTGTGGTTATTGTACCAAATAATACACTGTAAGAACCGGTTTGATCGAGAATTGTGTTGAATTGAGAATCGATTCTGAAACGAAGTGTCACCCCTAGAATGGGAATCGAATCGAGAGGTTCCCCCAAGATTCCCACCTCTAATGCTTTGTACTAAAACACATTCCTTGGAAATAAATGGTTCAATAATACATTTTTCAAGTGCAAAATGACATATTTAACACACACCTCTCTTGCGATGTGGCGTTGTCCTTCTTATTTGCGTGTGAGCATAAGATGGTTTTTCAACCAAAACAGTGCGGGTCACAATGAATGCAGACGAGCACCCTCCAAGTTTCTAACTAACCAGGACGTACAGCGCCTGTGGTTTAGTTGTAGTTTCACTTTTAGACAAGAGATGGAGACAGGAAACCGGGTTCATTTGTTTGTGTGTGTATTTGTGTGTGTGTGTAGGCGGTGTCAGGAGGCCAGGGCCTTCCCATGGCGGTGCAGTGTGTCGCCCCCCCGTGGCAGGACGAGCTCTGCCTGCGCTTCATGAAGGAGGTGGAGGAGCTTGTTAAACAAAGCAGGAAGTAAGCCAGGCTAGAAAAAGTTAGCCTGATCTAGTTAAATCACACATAAAACCTATTCCTCTTTGCACTCCTTTGGCTCCGCTATTCATATAACAGCAACCTGTGACCTCACAAATGGACACAACATTAACACACTCCCACATCTTGACGGTCTTCCATGCAGAGTGGAAGTTTGTTGTTTTGCTCCATGCTGGTGACGTCACAGCCAGGTGTCCCAGTACTTCTTCTCGATCGCACTTTAAAGAACCACGCATTTAATCCAAGTTAATTATTTTTGTTGGTAAATGTTCACTCCTTTTGCACTAATAACATAAAACAATGTTTAATTAAATGCAGTTTTCAACCAATTAACTGACAGGCTCTGACATTTCATCAAGCAGTGTGTTTATTTATTTAGCATTTGATTGTATTTCAATATATTTCTGTGACTGTTAAACAATGGACTGTACGCTTTGTATTAAACTGACCATCTATCAAAAGAAACGACATACTATAAATGCTCCAATTACAGCGCTAAAAGGGCAGGGGCGTTCATTGGAAGCAGGTGATAATCAGGGCGATGCTGTTATTTACCAGTTGGGGAAACTTCTTATATTATTTTCATTGGAGACTTATATACATCTTCATCTGCATTTAAAACACTTTTTGAGGCCCAACTTTTCCAGTACAGAGGGGTCCCGGGCTCCCTTAAATATTAACACTGAAATGGTAATCTTACTCTAGTTTCTAGATAGATAGATAGTACTTTATTGATTCCTTCAGGAGAGTTCCTTCAGGAAAATTAAAATTCTAGCAGCAGTGTACAGAGTTGAGATCAATTTAAAAAAGTAAATAATGGGGGTTTAAATGGAAACAAAATACAGAAATATTACAATAAGAATAAAAAATAAAAAGCAACAATGGGAATACAAATATAACAGTAAAATAAGAATACAACAAGACAAAGTAGGCAGTAGTGACCATGTCATGAAAACGTATTGCACTGTTATTGTTTTGCATCCCCTGTCATCCTAGTACCCCCCGCCCCAGAGAGGAGTTGTACAGTCTAATGGCGTGTTGGACAAAGGAGTTTTTGAGTCCATTAGTCCTGCACTTGGGATGAAGCAGTCTAGAACTGAACAGGCTCCTCTGGCTACCGATAACGCTATGCAGAGGGTGACTGGCATCATCCAGGATGCTCACTAGTTTCTAATCGTATTCAATAATTATATCTAACCTACTCATAATTTACAACATTGTCAAATGACATGAAAACATGTGTTAATCACAAAGATTGTTATTTATTTAACGCATAGTCCTTGGGCTGATTGAAAAAATAAGTACTATGTACCACCATAAATAACTGACAACATACGTTTACATTCAATTATGTTTTGCTAAAATAAACAAACAAAATGAATAATAAATATGTTTAACTAAACTGTCTACAAAATTAAGTGCAAATGATAATGCAGCTTTAGTCATAATTTTTGTGCTTAAGAAACCTCTTTAAAACTTAAGTTTGATAATGTCAATACTGCCACAAGTGGGGGATAAATGTATTACAGATTGTAATACCTCTCGGGGTCGCTCGCTGGCCAACAATTATCTAATATGTATTGGATATGCTTTGGTGTAAATCAGGGGTCCCCAAACTTTTTGACTCGGGGGCCGCATTGGGGTAGAAAAATTTGGCTGGGGGCCGGGCTGTATGTATATATATATGTATACATATATATACAGAATTAACCTAGTAAATGTGTCTAAAAACATCGGAATCCGTTCCAATGCAATCGTGTTTTTTTTTTTTTTTTCTAAAAAGTTCTATTTTGGTTTCATCTGACCACATGATATTCTCCCAATCCTCTGCTGTATCATCCATGTATCCATTTTGGTATAAACTCAACTCGTCGTGTTTGGAGGAATAAGAATACTGAGTTGCATCCCAAGAACACCACACCTACTGTGAAGCATGGGGGTGGAAACATCATGCTTTGGGGCTGTTTTTCTGCCAAGGGGACAGGACGATTCATCCGTGTTAAGGAAAGAATGAAGAATGTGAAATTTTGAGCCAAAACCTCCTTCCATCAGTGAGAGCTTTGAATGGTTGACCAAATACTTATTTTCCACCATAATTTACAAATTAATTATTTAAAATTCCTACAATGTGAATTCCTGGATTTTTTTTTCATATTCTGTCTCTCACAGTTGAAGTGTACCTATGATGAAAATTACAGACCTCTGGCATCATTTTAAGTGGGAGAACTTGCACAATCGGTGGCTAACTAAATACTTTTTTGCCCCACTGTAGCTTTATTCAAAATTATTATTAACAGTAAAGCATACAGTGATTTGTCAAACCGGTCCAATCTGCACGGTCCAACTCTGGGTTTTTTTGCCGCTGAATGATGTTGTAAAGTGTCGCACCCCCTACCAAAAAAATCCCTCCTCTTCATCAGTGTGCTACATCATTTCCTCTCTCTTTCCACGCGGTGACTGATGGTAGCACTGACGCCCTCCCAGGTAAAAGAAAAGCGATAAAGGGGCCTAATGACACATGGCGCCTCCGTGGAGCATGTCGTCACATTACCCCCGCGCTATTGTAAATATGTGTTTCAGCTGGGTTTACATAAATTTACATATGTTTCCCCAGCTCTTGTGCAGGGATGGCAAGCCATTTAGGTACAGTGTTGGTGTTTTCCATTACAATCGCTGAATGGGAAACGCTCGGCGGCGGGGTAAGAAGAAGAAGACGAGGAGGGGAGGTTGTTCCCCGCTTTATCTGAGAGTGAGTGGCTCTCGCTGTGCCACTCAGTCAGGGAGCGTTTAAGCCTTAGAAGGCACCGGAGGGACTCTGGTCCTCTGAAGGGAACTTGACATTGTTCATAAATCCCTCAGGAATGGAGGAGGTACAACAGTGACAGTCACACACAAGAAGTCACAAATATGGACTTCAAATGGCGTATTACACTGATTTAATATGTGCAATTTACTAGTTGGCTTCACGGTGGCAGGGGGGTTAGTGCGTCTGCCTCACAATGCGAAGGTCCTGCAGTCCTGGGTTCAATTCCAGGTTCAGGATCTTTCTGTGTGGAGTTTGCATGTTCTCCCCGTGAATGCGTGGGTTCCCTCCAGGTACTCCGGCTTCCTCCCACTTCCAAAGACATGGACCTGGGGATAGGTTGATTGGCAACACTAAATTGGCCCTAGTGTGTGAATATGAGTGTGAATGTTGTCTGTCTATCTGAGGTGGCGACTTGTCCAGGGTGTACCCCGCCTTCCGCCCGTTTGTAGCTGAGATAGGCGCCAGCGCCGCCCGCGACCCTGAAAGGGAATAAGCGGTAGAAAATGGATGGATGGATGGAATTTACTAGTTTTATATTTATGTGTAATAATAAGAATAAGAATTTATTTTTAAATACACTTTTGAAAATGCACAGAAAAGCAGAAGTGACAGCTTTTGAGGTTTCAGGTCGGTGTGCAACTAAATCAATTCCAATCAATTCTTTTTTGGTGGTATAGGTGACGGCAAAGAGAAAAAATGTGATGATAACCGTAGAACTAAAACTACATTGAAAAAGTAGTAAGACGAACTCATCTTCTGTCTTGGCTGCTCAGTAACATTGAGCTAATGTTACAGGAAGTGACTTAGACTTAGACAAACTTTTATTGATCCAAAAGGGAAAATGTTCCACACAGTAGGTCCGTTTCACAGGGTAAGGATGGAAAGGAGAATGCAGGCATCACCAAAATGATTCCCAGGCGTGGCCACCGCTGCTTCTCACTGCTCTCCTCACCTCACAGGGGGGGATCAAGGGTGATTTGTCAAATGCAGAGGATGATTTCACCACATGTGGGTGTGACAATCATTGGTACTTACACTTTCTTTCATTAAGTAGTGAAGTGAAGTGAATTATATTTATATAGCGCTTTTTCTCTAGTGACTCAAAGCACTTTACATAGTGAAACCCAATATCTAAGTTACATTCAAACCAGTGTGGGTGGCACTGGGAGCAGGTGGGCAAAGTGTCTTGCCCAAGGACACAACGGCAGTGACTAGGTTGGCAGAAGCGGGAATCGAACCTGCAACCCTCAAGTTGCTGGCACGGCCACTCTACCAACCGAGCTAAACCGCCCCAAGTAGACCAAAAATGTACCAAAGTAGCAATATAAAAAATCTACATGTAATATTTACATATTATATATACAGTATATCATATATACTGATATATTATTATATTATATCATATTTTATATAAATGGAAAATAATGCACCTTAATCTTTGCTTTTGGTATGACGAGACTCACCTTTCAGGCACACACACACAGTCCTCTTCCCTTGGCACCATTTGCAGGTATCATCAAAAGCAAAGGTAAGTTTATTTTATTTAATAAAATATTGGATAAGTTTTACTATTAAAGAGTGATTGATTTTGTACTTCATTTTGCTTTATCGTATAGGTGGCAATATTCTTTTTACACTTGCGGGATGATGGAGAATGTTAAAAAACAGCATACAGGAAATCAAGCCCCCTTTCTTTGTTAAATGATCTGCCTCCATTACGCATAATGAAAAGGGTAAGTCATTTGTATTCTATTATTGTTTTAATATGCATGGGTTTCATTTTTTTACACTTGTATGTCTGTTAAAGTTGTAAAAAAAACAGTATACAAGAAGTCCAGCCCACTTCCTTAAATACCCTGCCCCGTCATTTTCTGTTAACTTTTGGTGTCAATTGTTGTTTGTCTGGACCCTAAAATGCAGAGATGACAGGCAAAGTGCAACTGTATTTATTAACAAAAATAAAGCAATATTTCAGCAGGGAAGTGCACATGGAAACAAAAACAAAGCAAATGATCCACAAAAGTCAAGCAATCATCCAGAGGATTGGGCTGGCATTTGATTGTTTGACAATAACGATTGTCAACCAGGGACAGCTGAGGAAGCCAACCCCCAGACAGGAGAAATAGAAGTCAACGGAGGCAAACTGGAAATGGATACAAAAATAAGAGACGGGGAGAAGACGCTGTCCAAGGTGAGTCACGTAAATAAGACTGCCCACAAAACGGCGCATCGGGAAGCAGACTGTCAGAAAAGCAGCTTGATGATGATCGGTAAAACATAATCTACTGTATTTCCTTGAATTGCCGCCGGGTATGTAGTATGCGCCTGCCTTGAATTACTGCCGGGTCAAACTCGCTTCGCAAAATAATTAGCGCATGCTTAGTATTACCGCCTGTTCAAACTCGTGACGTCACAAGTGACACTTCCCCTGTCATCATTTTCAAAATGGAGGAGGCTGATTTCAATCATTTGAAATTGCATAAAGGGAAGAAGATTAAGAGCTATTCAGTAGGATTCAAGATTAGATTAGATTAGATAGTACTTTATTTATTCCGTCAGGAGAGTTCCTTCAGGAAAATTACAATTTTCAGCACAATCCCATTCAAGATCAGACAAACATTAAAGGGAGACAGAACAGGATCGCTGACGGGTCTGCCGGCTTCCAGCGCCCCTTACAAAAAAGATGACATACAGGTAAACAAGGGGGGGAGGGGGGGGAAGAATAGAAGATTAAAATAAAATTAAAAAAATTAAAAATCGGTCTTAGCCTGGGCCCTGGAGTGGGGGTGCAGACTGAGGCCAAGGGAGAAAAAAAAAAAACAACTCATAGCCATAGTACACATCCCTCTTACATGTGTGTAAGAGGGAAACATCAAACATCAAAGAACACAGAGGACATTAAAGACATTAAAGCAGCAGATACAACCAGACACTTCTACATACAGCTATGAATAAAAAGTAAAATAAACATATCCACTGTGGTGGCCTCTGTGGTGTTCCACGCCATCGTCCACTGGGGTGGAGGGAGCATGGCCAGAGACAGGAGCAGACCCAACAAAGCAACCAAGACAGCCGACTCCACTCTCGGCCAGTGTCCAGTCCGCATGGATGAGCGAGGATACGTCCAAGGTGACTGAGGTGTCCGACACCTGCTCACCCAGTCGAGACACCGCGAAGCCTCTACGTCCCAGCGCTCAGTGCTAGCTCCGCAGCCCTGTCCCCTCATCCGCATCTCCTCCAGTCCCTCCAGACTCCGGTGTGGCAGACACCCAGCAGCTGGTCTCCATGGCCAAAAGGCTCCCGGGAGGCAGATCCAGAAGTCCACAAAAAAAGCACCACAGAGGTCACGAAAGTGCCCCCCCTTGTCACACAGTCCCAAAGGGTCCCGGACCAAAAGGCAAAAAAATATAACACATGTAAACAAGAGGGAAACACAAAAGGATGATACAAGAGCACAGAGCTCCTGCCTACAGCAGCCACTACAGCAGCGCCATCTTGGGAAAAAAAAAAAAAAAAAGGTCCAAGCTATTGAATATCGGTATGCTAAAAAGAACAGTAAGCAGCTATGTTGTATTAATATACCTGTGGAGCGGAGAGGAGGAGCGAAAGAGCGACCTGGACTGAGATTTTATTGAAAAATAAACAAAGTCAAACTGCTCAAGCCATGTCCTTCCTTGGTGGTCCTGGGAACCCGCAAGACGACGGCTTGAGACCGTCACAATACCGTAGCTGCGCCTGTTAAATATAAGTCATTAAATGACTCCCGCCTCCTGGTGGTGGAGGGCGCTAGTTATCCTTCTTACGACTATTCGGCTGTAGAAGTAGTGAAATGAGTGACGTGTATTCTGCTGGGACGGATATGACGCGGCGGGTGCACAACAGACCTTTGCTGGCTATGTAAACAACCGGGCTGAAATAAAACATGTTCCAGTCCTAAATACCCAGTGTATTATTTATACAATAACATTCATGTTGGCAGCGGTGGGATAAAGAGATCACACACGGAGCAGAACGGGAGGGGGAGTTGTCCGAGGAAAATTCTGTCGTCGCCTGCACTCGAGGAGCCGAGCTAACTGATAGCAGCGGTCTGATAGCAGTTTTCTTAACTGGACTTTCAATCAAAGCAGCAGGTAATAAAGGAAGACCTCCATCGAGACAGAGAGACTTTTAAAACTGAAAAAAGATAAGGAAGACTTCTATAAACAAGTTATCGATGCTTTTGATCAGAAGGAGCTTGCATGGATTTCATTTATAAGTAAAGGTAAGACCATAATAACGTTTTTTTTTAATTTATTAAATGTGCTTTTCATGATGGTATCCTTACATCACACTCCAATTTTTACTGCATGCCTTTGGTAAGTGCAGGAGTGAGAAGAGGTTTTAAAATAATCAGCGCATGCTTACTTTTACCGCATGCCTTTGGTAAGCGCCGGAGTGAGAAGAGGTTTTAAATGAATTAGCGCCCCGGCAGCAATTCAAGGAAATACGGTATGCAACATTTTGACCAAAGAACCACCATTTCATGTTATGTGGACCACAGGGAGGTGTTTTCAATTTAGAAAAAAATTAAATAATAATATGACTCCTTTAATGCGCCCTAGGGGCTTCATGGTGGCAGAGGGGTTAGTGCGTCTGCCTCACAATAAGAAGTTCCTGCAGTCCTGGGTTCAAATCCAGGCTCGGGATCTTTCTGTGTGGAGTTTGCATGTTCTCCCCGTGAATGCGTGGGTTCCCTCCGGGTACTCCGGCTTCCTCCCACTTCCAAAGACATGCACCTGGGGATAGGTTGATTGGCAACACTAAATTGGCCCTAGTGTGTGAATGTGAGTGTGAATGTTGTCTGTCTATCTGTGTTGGCCCTGCAATGAGGTGGCGACTTGTCCAGGGTGTACACCGCCTTCCGCCCGATTGTAGCTGAGATAGGCGCCAGCGCCCCCCGCGACCCCAAAAGGGAATAAGTGGTAGAAAATGGATGGATGGATAATGCGCCCTATAATCCGGTGTGCCTTATTAGGAAAAAAGTAAAAAAAACATTTTTTTTAAATAGATCATTCTTTGGCAGTGCGCCTTATAATCCGGTGCGCCCTATAAAAATACGGTATTTTTCTGCTTGAATGACAAGGTCCTCTATAAAGTTTTACCAAATGTTTTATGATTGTTCGGATTATTTTTCCTTTTTTTTTGGTTTTCGTCAATATTTACTTAAAAAAAAAAAAGTCAAGTAAAAAAGCGTTACTAAAACGGCCTTCTTTCATCTCCGTATTATCGCTAAAATTCGCTCCATTCTGTCCACTAAAGACGCTGAGATCATTATCCATGCGTTTGTTACGTCTCGCCTCGATAATTGTAACGTATTATTTTCAGGTCTCCTTATGTCTAGCATTAAAAGATTACAGTTGGTACAAAATGCGGCTGCTAGACTTTTGACAAGAACAAGAAAGTTTGATCACATTACGCCTGTACTGGCTCACCTGCACTGACTTCCTGTGCACTTAAGATGTGACTTTAAGGTTTTACTACTTACGTATAAAATACTACACGGTCTAGCTCCATCCTATCTTGCCGATTGTATTGTACCATATGTCCCGGCAAGAAATCTGCGTTCAAAGGACTCCGGCTTATTAGTGATTCCCAAAGCCCAAAAAAAGTCTGCGGGCTATAGAGCGTTTGCATTTCGGGCTCCAGTACTCTGGAATGCCCTCCCGGTAACAGTTCGAGATGCCACCTCAGTAGAAGCATTTAAGTCTCACCTTAAAACTCATTTGTATACTCTAGCCTTTAAATAGACTCCCTTTTTAGACCAGTTGATCTGCCGTTTCTTTTCTTTTTCTTCTATGTCCCACTCTCCCTTGTGGAGGGGGTCCGGTCCGATCCGGTGGCCATGTACTGCTCGCCTGTGTATCGGCTGGGGACATCTCTGCGCTGCTGATCCGCCTTCGCTTGGGATGGTTTCCTGCTGGCTCCGCTGTGAACGGGACTCTCGCTGCTGTGTTGGATCCGCTTTGGACTGGACTCTCGCGACTGTGTTGGATCCATTGTGGATTGAACTTTCACAGTATCATGTTAGACCCGCTCGACATCCATTGCTTTCCTCCTCTCCAAGGTTCTCATAGTCATCATTGTCACCGATGTCCCACTGGGTGTGAGTTTTCCTTGCCCTTATGTGGGCCTACCGAGGATGTCGTAGTGGTTTGTGCAGCCCTTTGAGACACTAGTGATTTAGGGCTATATAAGTAAACATTGATTGATTGATTGATTGAAGTAATGTAAAAATAAAAAACATGCTGTTGTATAAACAAAACAAAACAAACAAACCACACTGCAGGGAGAAAAGCAATGGCGGGTGTCAAGCCAACATTATCCAAGTGTATTGAAAGATTTCTATACTTTTACCCCTCATTGCTTCACGTCATTTGACATAAAACCCCACTGACTTTATGAGCGTCTCGATTTTAGCTACCGTGGTGTGAATATTCCCATGCAATGCGTGCAAATGGAGAGCGCAAACAAACAAACGAGGGCGGGCTAGTGTATCGTGAAATGTGAAGCAGCGCTGCGATCAGCCTGTTGAACGTATCCAGCGTACCGTCAAACGCCTCATTTTCTGGAACCCTAAAGGCTATAAGATCAGGTGCTTGAAAAGCTATTCCCACCCTGCACTTTGGTATAGCCCACAACTAACCTGGGATGATTCTGTCTTAATGTCCCATTTCAGGGACCGAGGAGCCGGCGGTCGTTATGTGGCTCGCAATATGTGACACAGCAGGGGGTCCTCTCCTGTCTTTTATATGATCCCAATGACGGGTTCAGCCTCTCGACTTCGCGGCTTTTGCTCATCAGTCTTTCCCCCTGCTGATAGTAGGAGGAGAGCAGACTGGAGATTACCAGGGAGCTGATACAGGTGTACGGGCGGTATCGAACAACAGCTCTGTCAATACAGCAATATCTGCAGGAAGTAGGCCGGATTCGCCCAGCATTTTCCCTATGACAGGATTAGCAGCTAGCTCGGTATGATTCTCTCAGATCGTGTGACTCAACAATTCCGTGATCCACTCTCGATCGGCTTTAAAGGCCCCTATCCCAACTTTCAAAAGCTTACCCTTCGGACAAGAGAGGTTCTTTCTCCAAGTCGGTTCCACCCCAACCCCCCCTTCGCTGCATTCACTTGTTCGTCAAAGCCGGCATCCTCGCCGAGCGCTCTCCCTGCACATCTGCTAACGTTCATGCTTTTTCATTCTTCCTCTGCGGCGCCTTGATTGGCCCCGAGCCCTTATAGCTAAATTGGTTTACATTGGGGAGATAAATGCTCTGCAAATGCGCTTAAAGACGTACAGTAAAAAATGCAGACAGTGCGTGTCAGGATTATCACCCGAGTCAGGGGGAGAAAGGAGAAGAGCGCCTGTGTAGCACAAAGCTGGGGGAGCCGGAGTGAAGCCTGCAGAGATATAGTCCGTGTCTGGAGAAAGAGGGGAGGATTTGGCATTTGCCTGCCAGCCTGTAATTCCTGGCGTTGTAGAACTTGTCGCCAACTAACAAAACTCCTGCCGAATTGTGAAAGTATTGTTTTCTTGCAGGTTGAGCAAAAGTAACAGTCTTGCCAAAAAGAGGTTTGATGGAGTTGTTTGTTTTGTCACAGAGGAGACCACCTGCGGTAACACAATAGAAGAAACACTCCATATCTTCCTCAAAAGTGCAGCAAACAAGCGATGATAGGAGATGGATGATAAAAAAGAAAATGTCCACGTTTGTTGCTCATAAACATAACCTGACTCTAGTCAGATCTTTGTACAAACCCCGTTTCCATATGAGTTGGGAAATGGTGTTAGATGTAAATATAAACGGAATACAATGATTTGCAAATCCTTTTCAACCCGTATTCAGATGAGTATGCTACAAAGACAACATATTTGATGTTCAAACTCATAAACTTTATTTTTTTTTTGCAAATAATAATTTACTTAGAATTTCATGGCTGCAACATGTGCCAAAGTAGTTGGGAAAGGGCATGTTCACCACTGTGTTACATCACATTTTCTTTTAACAACACTCAATAAACGTTTGGGAACTGAGGAAACTAATTGTTGAAGCTTTGTAAGTGGAATTCTTTCCCATTCTTGTTTTATGTAGAGCTTCAGTCGTTCAACAGTCCGGGGTCTCCGCTGTCGTATTTTACGCTTCATAATAAAGTATTTCTCATCTCATCTCATAATGCGCCACACATTTTCGATGGGAGACAGGTCTGGACTGCAGGCGGGCCAGGAAAGTTCCCCCACTCTTTTTTTACAAAGCCACGCTGTTGTAACACGGGCTGAATGTGGCTTGACAATGTCTTGCTGAAATAAGCAGGGGCGTCCATGAAAAAGACGGCGCTTAGATGGCAGCATATGTTGTTCCAAAACCTGTATGTAGCTTTCAGCATTAATGGTGCCTTCCCAGATGTGTAAGTTACCGATGCCTTGGGCACTATTGCACCCCCATACCATCACAGATCCTGGCTTTTGAACTATGCGTCAATAATAGTCTGGATGGTTCGCCTCCCCTTTGGTCCGGATTACACGATGTTGAATATTTCCCGAAATTTTTTTAAATGTGGACTCGTCAGACCACAGAACACTTTTCCACTTTGCATCAGTCCATCTTAGAAGTTGGCAGTGTTTCTGGATGTCGTTGATAAATGGCTTTCGCTTTGCATAGTAGAACTTGAACTTGCACTTACAGATGTAGTGACAAACTGTATTTAGTGACAGTGGTTTTCTGAAGTGTTCCTGAGCCCATGTGGTGATATCCTTTAGAGTTTGATGTCGGTTTTTGATACAGTACCATCTGAGGGATCGAAGGTCACGGTCATTCAATGTTAGTTTTTCCGGCCATGCCGCTTAAGTGGAGTGATTTCTCCAGATTCTCTGAACCTTTTGATGATATTATGGACCGTAGATGTTGAAATCCCTAAATTTCTTGCGATTGCACTTTGAGAAATGTTGTTTGACTATTTGCTCACACAGTTGTGGACAAAGGGGTGTACCTCGCCACATCCTTTCTCGTAAAAGACTGAGCATTTTTTTGGGAAGCTGTTTTTATACCCAATCATGGCACCCACCTGTTCCCAATTAGCCTGCACACCTGTGGGGCGTTCCAATTAAGTGTTTGATGAGCATTCCTTAACTTCATCAGTATTTATTGCCACCTTTCCCAACTTCATTGTCATGTGTTGCTGGCATCAAATTCTAAAGTTAATGAAAAAAATGTTTATCAGTTAGAAAATCAAATATGTTGTCTTTGTAGCATATTCAACTGAATATGGGTTGAAAATAATTTGCAAATCATTTTATTCCGTTTATATTTACATCTAACACAATTTCCCAACTCATATGGAAACAGGGTTTGTAGTTCGTTGAGCTCCACACAAGGATCTGGGACTTCTCAATAGGAGATGTATTTCAGAAGGCGGGGCCTTGAAAAAAAATCATCGTACGTGATTGGATAAACCACTTGTCCTTTATCTTGAATGACGTGCTACTTCAACTACTCACATTGAAATCAACACGTGACGCTGGGAAATTCAAAACAGAACAGCCGACATATTGGATAACGACAGAACAAAAAAATTAAACAACTTTTTCGGAAACAATGTGCAGCTGTCACGTGGGGGTCGCATCTTACTGCGGGGGTTACTCTACTGCGCGATGGTGGAATTATTTTACACAAGGTACCACCTATGATAAGAACGAAGCAGCGTAATGAAAGCGCCTGTTTTCATCTACTTACTTCAACTAGAGTCCTCTCAATGTTTTGCTTGATTATTTATTTGCAGAAAGTGTGCAATACATTTTTATTGACGGAATGATTTTTTTCAAGACATGAATTTTAAATTTGTACTTTATTAATCCCAGTGTTATCCATTCATCTTCTTCCGCTTACCCGAGGTCGGGTCGCGGGGGCAACAGCCTAAGCAGGGAAGCCCAGACTTCCCTCTCCCCAGCCACTTTGTCTAGCTCTTCCCGGGGGATCCCGAGGCGTTCCCAGGCCAGCCGGGAGACATAGTCTTCCCAACGTGTTCTGGGTCTTCCCCGTGGCCTCCTACCGGTTGGACGTGCCCTAAACACCTCCCTAGGGAGGCGTTCGGGTGGCATCCTGACCAGATGCCCGAACCACCTCATCTGGCTCCTCTCAATGTGGAGGAGCAGCGGCTTTACTTTAAACTCCTCCCAGATGGCAGAGCTTCTCACCCTATCTCTGAGGGAGAGCCCCGCCACACAGTGTTAGAAATGATTTATTTGTATGTAATGTGTTAGGTTCTGTCGGCCTTGAACCCCAAGATGCACAGACATCCCAAGATATAAACATGACATTAATTTCAAAAACAAAGTAGGTGTTACGATCCGCTGCCCGGATCTTATTATGATTTAGATTTTTTAGTTTTTTTGTGGTTTTTGTTGGTTTTGGACTCCTTCGGTTCCTGTTTGTGCACCTCTCAGTTGGTTTCCATAGTTACTCATTATTTTCACCTGCCGCCTGTTCCGGACGTGCACCTGTTTTGTGATTTAAGCCTGCCTTCTCCAGTCAGTCAGTCTTGCTTCCTAATTTGTTTTCATACAAGTAACGACTTCTGTTTTCCTGCTCGCTACCTGCTAGCTTCCACGCTAGGATCTTTTGTTTTCTAGCTCCCATGCTAGCTCTTTTAGTTTTGTCAAAGTCTGTTTTCAATCAATCAATCAATCAATGTTTATTTATATAGCCCTAAATTACAAATGTCTCAAAGGACTGCACAAATCATTACAACTACAACATCCTCGGAAGAACCCACAAAAGGGCAAGGAAAACTCACACCCAGTGGGCAGGGAGAATTCACATCCAGTGGGACGCCAGTGACAATGCTGACTGTGAGAAACCTTGGAGAGGACCTCAGATGTGGGCAACCCCCCCCTTTAGGGGACCAAAAGCAATGGATGTCGAGCGGGTCTAACATGATACTGTGGAAGTTCAATCCATAGTGGCTCCAACACAGCCACGAGAGTTCAGTTCAAAGCGGATCCAAGACAGCAGCGAGAGTCCCGTCCACAGGAGACCATCTCAAGCGGAGGCGGATCAGCAGCGTAGCGATGTCCCCAATCGATACAGGCGAGCGGTCCATCCTGGGTCCCGACAAGCGGTCCATCCTGGGTCTCGACTCTGGACAGCCAGTACTTCATCCATGGTCATCGGACCGGACCCCCTCCACAAGGGAGGGGGAGACATAGGAGAAAGAAAAGAAGCGGCAGATCAACTGGTCTTTTGTTGCTTAAATGAATCATTTCCTACCTGGGAGAACGAATGCGCATCACCATGCGATCAGGTCGTTACAGTAGGAATAAGGCACCACATATGCAATGCCATCTATCCATCCATTTATTACCGCTTGTCCCTTACGGGGGTGCCGGAGCCTATCTCAGCTGCTTCGGGCGGAAGGCGGGGTACACCCTAGACATGTCGCCACCTCATCGCAGGGTCCAACACAGATAGACAGACAACATTCACACTCAGCAGTTACAACAAAAACAATGCAGGGCAGGCTGGTATAGAAAGGAGCCTGATTGGCAAGGTGGAACAAGTCAGTCCAGATTGCCAATCAGTTGAGGGTAACAGCGCTCAAGCCAAAAGAGTGGTGAAGGTGAACAGGAAGTAAAATTAGAACAAAAGCGCGGGGGGGGGTGCTGGAGCCTCTCTCAGCTGCATACGGGCGGAAGGCGGAGTACACCCTGGACAAATCGCCACCTCATCACAGGGCCAATACAGATAGGCAGACAACATTCACACTAAAATTCACACACTAGGGCCAATTTAGTTTTAATCCAGAAATAAGGAAATATACAAAATCAAGTCAGATCTAATTAGTGGTTAAATCGCCAAAATGGGGCCTGCGTGGCGCAGTTGGGAGAGTTGCCGTGCCAGCAACCTGAAGGTTCCTGGTTCAATCCCCACCTTCTACCAAACTCATCACGTCCATTGTGTCCTTGAGCAAGACACTTCACCCTTGCTTCTGATGGGTCGTGGTTAAGGCCTCGCATGGCAGCTCCCACCATCAGTGTGTGAATGGGTGAATGTGGAAATAGTGTCAATAGTGTTGAGTACCTTGAAGGTAGAAAAATGCTATACAAGTACAACCCATTTATCATTTATAAATGATTCCCGAGCGCGGCCACCGGTGCTGCTCACTGCTCCCCTCATCTCCCAGGGGGTGGAATAAGGGGATGGGTCAAATGCAGAGGGTAATTTTATCACACCTAGTGTGTGTGTGACTATCAGTGGTACTTTAACTTTAACATGACAGGTCCGGACACAATGTGCAATGTCACATTTTGTTCACAGAACTCATTCGTTCAAGACATAAGCATTTTCTCCCAGAGTTCTTTAAAAAATATTCCATAAAAAGTACAATTTATATCTGGTCTGAAAAGAACATCATTATTCAAATGAGAATGTTGCTAAGAGTAAGATGCAGTATATGCAGTGTCATTTCAAACATGTATTTTTTATATGAAATAAAAGAAAAACTTGTTTAGAATTACTGTATTTTTGTCTTTTATATCAATCCAATCCAATCCACTTTATTTATATAGCACATTTAAACAACAATAACGTTTCCAAAGTGCTGCACAGCCATGTTAAAAACAATTGTAAAAAAAAAATAAAAAATTAATAAAATAAAATTTAAAAAAAGTATATATATATATATATTATGCTCCACCAATGACTGAATAAAAACAAAAAATAAATAAATATAAAACCAATAAAAACAATATAAAAACAAATATGATTAAAAACTACTTTAAAGGGTAAAATCAATTAATTTGTTTCTTTAAAAAATAAGAGAAAAATATAGTAAATATAATTTTTTTTTTTAGGTCATATTGCCCAAGCCTACTCACAGGATAGGATAGGATTAATTGAAAAGCAGCCCGTGTAATCATGTGACTGGATGAAAAGGCGCTTACGTCACGAGGCATTAAGTAATGATTTAAATACGTTGATTTGTCATGGGATTTGATAACAATTACCACACCAGACCCATTTGAATGCCAAACATAGTGTAAGCTCTTGAATTAGGTAATACCTTCTCACTAGGGGTGTGACGCTTCGTTTTAACAACGATTGCATTCGATATTTGTGATTGCCGGTACGATTGAGGGATGATTTCATATTTTTCCAACTACAACATCCAAAACGTTCCAGTGATTCGAAATCGATAAGTAACTTCAGCGAAAAAAAAAAAAATCAAGCATAGTGATTGTGAAATAAATAGCGGATACTGACACTGCAGGTGAGGTTTCCTATAAATTCCTCCATCCATCCATTTTCTACCGCTTATTCCCTTTCGGGGTCGCGGGGGGCGCTGGCGCCTATCTCAGCTACAATCGGGCGGAAGGCGGGGTACACCCTGGACAAGTCGCCATCTCATCGCAGGGCCAACACAGATAGACAGACAATATTCACACTCACATTCACACACTAGGGCCAATTTAGTGTTGCCAATCAACCTATCCCCAGGTGCATGTCTTTGGAAGTGTTATTTCTTATTAAGGAATTATGTATAAATTAATTATTATGCAAACAAGCAGGTAAAAAACAATTAATAACCAATGTATTTATTTCAAAAGTTAAACCACACTTTTGGTTTAATTAACGAGAGGAAACATTTTCCGCTGTCATTTTAAATATTCATGCAACTTTTAATAAAAGTACAGTAAAAAACATTTTAACAGTAGACTTACCTGCTAAATTGTCACACACATCTAGTATGTGTGTGACAATCATTGGTACTTTAACTTTAACTTAAATAAAGTATCTGTTTTCTGCCTAATTTCCATATTCTCCTTCATCCATATCTTCTATTTCTTTATTCCTCATGAAATAGCTCTTCCCTGGCTGTTAGTTGTTGTCGCTTTGTGTTGTGTTCCAGAAGTCGGTGTTTCACTTAACTTGCGTCCATTTTGTCGGTTGCATCTTTGAGGCTTAAAGTTCAGTTGTGGCTTTTTATCATTGTGTTGTGTCGTTGGTTGTTGTGACTCTTGCTTTTGTAGCTGAAAGTTTTTGTGTTGTAATTAATGACATTGTCTTGTGGCAATTTTTGTGACCTTTCTGATCTACCTCTGTCACAGTTATTTGATGTCGAACCCCAAGATGCAGAGAAGGAGGCAGGCATTTGGTAAGTAAACATGATTTAATTAAATACTAAGACAAAAACCAAACCAAAAGGGTACAAACAAAAAACCCGCATATGGGCGGATTAACAAACTAAGGGTCTTTAGCATAGAAGCTAGCAAGAAACAAAAAAGGACCTAGCGTGGAAGCTAGCGGGTAGCAAACAGGAAAAACTGGAAATGGCTAATGCTAACAGAAACTTGCCACTACGACGACCAGGACAAAATGTAGCACGACAGGTAGTAGCTGTTATAAAACGACATGACAAGAGTAACATGTGGCAACGACAAAACAAATGACAATACAATGATCCAGCAACTGACACCAGACAAAGAAGGTACAAATAGAAGCGGGCTGATTGGCAACAGGTGTGGCCAGGTGCCAATCAGCCGCAGCTGAGGAGGAAGACAGCACTCAGGGAACAAGACAGGAAGCTGACAAAATGAGAGCACTAGACAGGAACTAAGGACAGGAAATACTAAACATAGAGGAAACAGACAAATGCGGAGGAAAAAACTAAAACAGACAAACTGTCAGGGGAAAGCCTGACAACCTCAGCTATCCACCATTTTTGTTTTGATGAAGTCACAGGCGGGAAAATAGAGTTAACATTTAACATACTTATTTTTCGAAGTGCTACCCGCTGGGACTGGTCTGCCGGTCTGCCGTTCTTAAATGTAATGTTTTTTCTTTTTCTAGTATCGTTAAAATCGACCGATTCCCTTTTAAAACGATGTTGGATCGGTACCTATCTTATGTAAGGCAAACTTGACGAGCAAAGTTTGATATACCGTATTTTTCGGAGTATAAGTCGCACCTGCTGAAAATGCATAATAAAAAATGGAAAAATACACATAAGTCGCACTGGAGTATAAGTTGCATTTTTTTCAGAAATGTATTTGATAAAACCCAACACCAAGAATAGACATTTTAAAGGTAATTTTAAATAAATAAAGAATAGTGAACAACAGACATGCACCTGGGGATAGGTTGATTGGCAACACTAAATTGGCCCTAGTGTGTGAATTTGAGTGTGAATGTTGTCTGTCTATCTGTGTTGGCCCAGCGATGAGGTGGCGACTTGTCCAGGGTGTACCCCGCCTTCCGCCCGATTGTAGCTGAGATAGGCGCCAGCGCCCCCCGCGACCCCAAAAGGGAATAAGCGGTAAAAAATGGATGGATGGATAGTGAACAACAGGCTGAATAAGTGTATGTTATATGACGCATAAATATGGTAACGTAACATATTATGGTAAGAGTCATTCAAAGTCATGCCAAAGTAGCTTCTTTTTACACTTTGGTGAATAAACACATTGGATATAATTTGAGAATGTACGGTAAAAAACAGAAACGTAAGTCGCAGCAAAATCAAATTGCGTAACCTTTTTACCGCGTTACTCTCTACACCGCCCCCTATCATGTAGTGAAATAAACCTACCATGTGGCCAGGGGCGTAAATCTCCTTAAAAAGCCCCTCCTTTCCCACCCCCGCGACCTACCCTCCCACCAAATCAATGCCACCCCTCTCAGACCTCCCAGCACAAAGCTTTCGCAGCCAAACCAGCCCCAGAAAATCAGGGCGCACTATTCAATCATTGTTTTGTTTTGTTTTTTTTCCCCCTTTTCTCCTCCCTGTTAGCCCTCTCTCACCCCTTTTATGGACCCACTAAAGGTCTTAGGCGCGCAGAGAAGGAGGGCTGTCACTGAGGGAAACCTTAGCCATTGATGAAGTGACAGGGGCTGCCAGAATATGATCCTAATCCTGTTTCCAGCATTCTTTTAGCCCGCTGGCATCGCAATTCCTCCACACATTCTCCGAGCTGTCAACTAGGAAAATCCCTCTAATAGCGCTTTGCAGAGATACACATCAAAGAGCTCCTGGAAACCTTCAGAGGCTTAACACACACACACACACACACACACACACACACACACACAGCATTAACTTACAAGCCTGCAAAGGCTGCAAACATAAAACCAAAGTGTTTATGGTAAATGGACCTCATAGTTGAAGAGCAGGCCTGAATGGATGCCCTAAAATGAATATAGTCTCGCGTAAACGTGGCCATCATTACCTTTCTTTCTGTCCGAGAAAGTGATCTAATGTTTATGCTGAAGAAAAAAAACAACAAAAAAACAGGTGCGTGAACTTTGCTGACTGCCTGAACCCTTTCACTCACTATTTTATCTCATTCTATTCTTACTTAATCCATCGATATCCCGACCCGAGGTAATCTGCTTATGGCAAAGCATTCGGTTTCGGTGCAACCAAACCTCAGCTGACAGGGTTGGATGTGGATGGAGGGAGGGAGGGCGGTCGGTGACACCCTGCTTCAGTCGTTTCATTCAGGATTAGTTCTTCTGCACCGAGGTGGTGAACAAGTGGCAGATCCCGCTCCCCCAGACTTCCATGCGCTGGGTTGTGATGCGCGGACCCTCCATGTGTGGGAATTATTTACGGATCATCGCGGTGTCCAAATTCACCAAAGCAAACTGTGTTGTGTAGCGGCAGAGGTTAAAGGCGACGTGTGTGCAGGGCAAATGTTGTCATTGTCACAAAAATGTAAATATTTACATTACAAATGTGTTATATTTAGAATTTTTATGTTTAAAAAAAATTGTTTTCATTATTTATTTTATTGTATTTATATTTTAAATTTTAAAAAATTATTATTAAATTATTTTATTATTTATAATTTTGAAATAAAAAAATATTTCACAAATTAAAAGTTTTAAATAAAAATAATAATCCCTAAGTAGCAGAGGTTAAAGGCGACGTGTGTGCAAGGAAAATGTTGGCAGTGTCACAAAAATGTAAATATTTACATTACAAATGTGTTATATTTAGAATTTTTATGTTTAAAAAAAATAGTTTTCATTATTTATTTTATTGTTTTTATATTTTAAATTTAAAAAAATAATTATTAAATTATTTTATTATTTATAATTTTGAAATAAAAAAATATTTCACAAATTAAAAGTTTTAAATAAAAATAATAATCCCTAAGTAGCAGAGGTTAAAGGCGACGTGTGTGCAAGGAAAATGTTGGCAGTGTCACAAAAATGTAAATATTTACATTATAAATGTGTTATATTTAGAATTTTTATGTTTAAAAAAAATAGTTTTCATTATTTATTTTATTGTTTTTATATTTTAAATTTAAAAAAAATTATTAAATTATTTTATTATTTATAATTTTGAAATAAAAAAATATTTCACAAATTAAAAGTTTTAAATAAAAATAATAATCCCTAAGTAGCAGAGGTTAAAGGCGACGTGTGTGCAAGGAAAATGTTGGCATTGTCACAAAAATGTAAATATTTACATTACAAATGTGTTGAATTTAGAATTTTCATCCATCCATCCATTTTCTACCGCTTATTCCCTTTTTGGGGTCGCGGGGGGCGCTGGCGCCTATCTCAGCTACAATCGGGCGGAAGGCGGGGTACACCCTGGACAAGTCGCCACCTCATCGCAGGGCCAACATGTTTAAAAAAATATGTATTCATTATTATTTATTGTTTTTATATTTGAAAAATTAAAAAACATAATTATTAATTTATTTTATTATTTATATATTTGAAATAAAAAAAATATTAACTCAAATTAAAACTTTTCTAAGTAGCAGAGGTTAAAGGCGACGTGTGTGCAGGGAAAATGTTGGCATTGTCACAAAAATGTAAATATTTACATTACAAATGTGTTGAATTTAGAATTTTCATGTTTAAAAAAATAAGTATTCATTATTTATTTTATTGTTTTTATATTTGAAATTTAAAAAAATAATTATTGATTTATGTTATTATTTATATATCTGAAATAATACAAATATTTACACAAATTAAAATTTTTAAATAAAAATAATAATCCCTAAGTAGCAGAGGTATGCAGGGAAATGTTGTCATTGTCAGAAAAATGTAAATATTTACATTACGAATGTGTTAAATTTAGAATTTTCATGTTTAAAAAAATATGTATTCATTATTTATTTTATTGTTTTTATATTTGAAATTTAAAAAAATAATTATTAATGTATTTTATTATTTATATATTTGAAATAATACAAATATTTACACAAATTAAAAGTTTTAAATAAAAATAATAATCCCTAAGTAGCAGATGTTAAAGGCGACGTGTGTGCAAGGAAAATGTTGGCATTGTCACAAAAATGTAAATATTTACATTACAAATGTGTTGAATTTAGAATTTTCATGTTTAAAAAAATATGTATTCATTATTATTTTATTGTTTTTGGATTTGAAAAATTAGAAAATATAATTATTAATTTATTTTATTATTTATATATTTGAAATAAAAAAATTATTAGCTCAAATTAAAAGTTTTCTAAGTAGCAGAGGTTAAAGGCGACGTGTGTGCAGGGAAAATGTTGGCATTGTCACAAAAATGTAAATATTTACATTACAAATGTGTTGAATTTAGAATTTTCATGTTTAAAAAAATATGTATTCATTATTTACTTTGTTGTTTTTATATTTGAAATTTTAAAAAATAATTATTGATTTATGTTATTATTTATATATCTGAAATAATACAAATATTTACACAAATTAAACATTTTAAATAAAAATAATAATCCCTAAGTAGCAGAGGTATGCAGGGAAATGTTGTCATTGTCAGAAAAATGTAAATATTTACATTACGAATGTGTTAAATTTAGAATTTTCATGTTTAAAAAAATATGTATTCATTATTTATTTTATTGTTTTTATATTTGAAATTTTAAAAAATCATTATTAATGTATTTTATTATTTATATATTTGAAATAATACAAATATTTACACAAATTAAAAGTTTTAAATAAAGATAATAATCCCTAAGTAGCTGAGGTTAAAAGCGACATGAGTGCAGGACAAATGTTGTCATTGTCACAAAAATGTAAATATTTACATTAAAAATGTGTTAAATTTAGAATTTTTCATGTTTAAAAAAATATGTATTCATTATTTATTTTATTGTTTTTATATTTGAAATTTAAAAAAATTATTAATAATTTATTTTATTATTTATAAATTTGAAATAAAAAAAATATTTACACAAATTAAAAGTTTTAAATAAAAATAATAATCCTTAAGTAGCAGAGGTGTGCAGGGAAAATGTTGTCATTGTCCCAAAAATGTAAATATTTACATTACAAATGTTTTATATTTAGAATTTTCATGTTTAAAAAAAATATTTATTCATCATTATTTTATTGTTTTTATATTTTAAAATTTAAAAAATTATTATTCATTTGTTTTATTATTTATAAATTTGAAATAAAAAAATATTTACACAAATTAAAAGTTTTAAATAAAAATAATAATCCTTAAGTAGCAGAGGTTAAAGGCGACGTGTGTGCAGGGAAAATGTTGGCATTGTCACAAAAATGTAAATATTTACATTACAAATGTGTTGAATTTAGAATTCTCATGTTTAAAAAAACATTTATTCATTATTTATTTTATTCTTCCGAGGATGTCGTAGTCGTAATGGTTTGTACAGTCCTTTGAGACATTTGTGATTTAGGGCTATATAAATAAACATTGATTGATTGATTGATTGTTTTTATATTAGAAAAATTTAAAAATATAATTATTAATTTATTTTATCATTTATATATTTGAAATAAAAAAAATATTTACACAAATTAAAAGTTTTAAATAAACATAATAATCCCTAAGTAGCAGAGGTGTGCAGGGAAAATGTTGTCATTGTCACAAAAATCACAAATGTGTTAAATTTAAAATTTACATTAATCAAAACAATATTTAATATTTATTTCATTATTTATATATTTGGAAAAAAAATCATTAATTTTATTATTTATATATTTGAAATTAAAAAAATATTTACATCACAAATATGTTAAATTGAGAATTTACATTAATCAAAAAAATATTTTATATTTAATTCATTATTTATATATTTGAACAAAAAAATCATTAATTTTATTATTTATATATTTGAAATTAAAAAAAATATTTACACAAATTAAAAGTTTTAAGTAAGAATAATAATCCCTCAAGTAGCAGAGGTTAAAAGTGTCGTGTGTGTAGGGCTAATGTGGCACACACGGTTTGTCACAAACATGTTAATATTTACATTACAAATCTGTTAAATTTTGAATTGACATTAATAAAAAAAATATGTATTCCTTATTTTATTATTTATATATTTGAAAAAAAAAAAATTACGTGTCCCACACTGTTTGTCACAAAAATGTTAATATCTACATTACAAATGTGTTTAATTTAGAATTCACATGAATAAAAAAATACTTATTCATTATTTATTTTATTATTTATATATTTGAAATTCTGCGATGAGGTGGCGACTTGTCCAGGGTGTACACCGCCTTCCGCCCGATTTTAGCTGAGATAGGCACCAGCGCACGCCGTGACCCCAAAAGGAAATAAGCGGTAGAAAATGGATGGATGGATATTTGAAATTTAAAACAAATATTTACACGAATTAAAGGTTTGTAAAAAAAATTATGATTCCTAAAGTAGCAGAGGTCAAAGGTGACGTGTGTGCAGCGCTAAAGTGTCAAACACGTGTGTTAAATTTTGAATTTAGATGAATAAGATAATATATTTTCGTTATTTATTTTATTTTTTTATATATTTGAAATAAATAGAAAATATTTACATGAATTAAAGGTTTTGAAAAAAATTATAATCCCTAAAGTAGCAGAGGTTAAAGGTGATTTGTGTGCATAGGAGATGTCACACAAATATAGTTGAACTGTACCTGAAAAATGTGTACATTTATTTCATTATTATTTATATATTTAACATTTAAAAAAATTTAAATTTACAAGAACTTAATATTTCCAAAAGAAAATCATCTAATTAAGGTAGCAGAGTAAATGTTCGGCTGTGTGTAGTTGAACTTTAAAAAAAAAAATCTGTTTGTTAAAATGTATTTTATTTTTAAATTAAATGTATTTATTATTTCATTTTAAAAAAATGGTTAATTTAAATTTAGAATAATTTCAAAATTCTAAATGAAAAACACACTTAAGTATAGCAGAGAATAAAGGTGATATGTGTGCAGAGGAAATGTTCGACTATGTGTCACACACGTTACAAAAATCTGTTTGTTAAAATGTATATTATTTTTAAATTAAATGTAGTAATTTATTTATTTATTTTTTTAATGTGAAATTTTGAAGAATCTCAAATTTCTAAAATCCAAAAACAAAAAAACACTTAAGTATAGCAGAGATCAAAGGTGATGTGTGTGCAGAGCAAATGTTCGGATATACATACATTTTTATTAAAATGTATTCATTTATTAGTGTATAATTGTTTATATATTCAAAATTACAAAAATAATTTATAAGATGTATTTTAATGAATTATTTCCAAAAAATATCATTTTAAATATATGGACAATTACATTTCTTTTAGTCGGAAAAAAATTAAGTATAACTTTAGATTTTTTTAAGTAACATTTCAACATTGTTAACCGCCAACTAATATATATATAAATATATATAATGAAACTACAAACAATTAACTTCTCCTTCAATGACGTTGGATGGTAATGCATAACGTTATTGAAGCATCCCACTGTTTAACATCCTCAACTGTCGTGCAAGTGTAAAAAGAAGCTGAGCGCTGCAATTGGCGAAGATTTCCCACAATACAGCAGCGCCTTGACGGTAGAAAAGCGCGATTCAAGTACAATCCATTTACAACACCAATCCTTGTCAGGCTCGGATTTATTCCCGTTACATTTCACAGATAAATTACTGACTTTGTACTCACATCTTAAATCTACAGCGATATATAATACACAGTTGGCCTTTCATTCTTCCAGCAGGGGCTGCATACACCCACTGCCCAAAATGCCGCCGTTGCTTACTTGTTGTATTTTGGCGAGAACACTTGCTTGTAATTGGAAGGGGGTGTTGTTGCCGTTGTTGCCATGGCGACCCTTTTATCACCTGTTTTAGTGGTCCACACAGTAGATATTTGATGCTTATATTACTACTGAAGACATGTTAGGAGTTGATTGGCGTGTACATTCATTCCAGTAGGGCAGGGGTGTCAAACTCATTTTAGATCGGGGGCCACATAGAGAAAAATCTACTCCCAAGTGGGTTGGACTGATAAAATCAAGGCACGATAAGTTAAAAATAAAGACAACTTTAGATTGTTATCTTTGTTTAAAAAAGTATGTTGTTTTTGTTTACACTTACATGTTGCGGTTAATAGTATTCTATTAATAAATGATATCAGTCAACTCATTAATTTCATAACTTCGCGGTAGAAAATGGATGGATGGAAACTCATTAATGCCACAAGTCAACTCGTTAATTTCCAATCTACCAAGATAAAAAAAAATAATATTAAAATCAAATTACAGGATGTTATTCATGTGGTTTGCTCATTTTCCTCCACTGGTTTATTTTTATTTTTTTACATACGTAGCATCATCTGCATAGATACAAATAATTGCTATTGTGACATCTAGTGGACACATTTAGAACAGCAGTCTCTTTCATTCAAAAATTTCTGCTCTTTTTTAAACTTGGCAAACTCATCCCACGGGCCGGATAAAACCTGTTTGCGGGGCTGATCCGGCCCACGGGCCATACGTTTGACACCCCTGCAGCAGGAGGAACCCTAATTATTTTTTTTACTCCCACTTCAAAGCCACAATTGAATTTAAACAGCCATATTGATGCTTCGGATGATTACACTGACCGATAGTTTATTTTGAGCTGGTGCCATGGCAACGCTACGTCTGTAAACATTGCTAGCCTGCATGCATATTTGGAGAGTATTTTGTATTTTTGCAGCAAAAGCAATGGAGGCAACAAGATTCACAAGCATGATCAAGGTTTCATGTCCATGATGTTCTCCCAGCAGGAGGAAAGTCAGACCGAGAAGTCCGTCTGAGTTTTTGTGCCGGGGTCCCAGGAACAGGAATCAGTTGGGCAGCGTGTCCAATCCCAGCGAGGCCGCGTGCTGCTTGGCTCTCAGCCGCAGGTTCTCGATGCTGGTGGTCTTGCTGTTAGGGGTACCCGGAAGGCCGCCCGGCGCCCCCTGCAGGAGTGGGCTGTTCCACACCTGCTGGGCCTGCGACAGCGTCTGGTAGTACGACTGGCAGGGCAGCGAGCCCAGCGGCGTCGCCATGTTGACGTTCATGCCCAAGTAAGGCAGGGAGGAGGGCGGCGGCGGCGGCGGCGCGCTCACGTCGAAGGGCGGGTAGTGCACCAGGTTGTTGGTGGCCGCCATGTGCTGCCGGAACTGCTCCTGCAGCCGGAAGAGGCTGAGCGGGGACGAGGCGTACGAGTTGCTGTGGGACAGGCCGCTCGTCACGCTGCTGGAGGACGGCAGGGCGGGCGAGCTCAGGGGGGAATCTAGGAGACAGATAGAGGACTTTATTAGTAACATTTTTACACCTTAGACCAGTGGTCCCCAACCTTTTTGTATCCGCGGACCGGTCAACGCTTAATAATTTGTCCCGCGGCCCGGGGGGGTGTCCTTTTTTTTTTTTTTTCTTCTTTTCTTCTTTGTCATGAAAAAGGGACGTTTTTGTTATGAAAAGGGGAGTTTTTTGTGGTTGCTGCACTATTTGTAAGTGTATATTGTGTTTTTTATGTTGATTTAATAAAAAAAACAACAAAAAAAAACATTTTTTTTTATAAAAAATTATTCTACGGCCCGGTGGTTGGGGACCACTGCCTTAGACCAGGGGTGTCCAAAGTGCGGCCCGGGGGGCCATTTTTGACCCGCAGCCAACGTTCCCTCTTTTTGTAGCTGCGGACCGGTCAACGCTTTATCATTTGTCCCGCGGCCCGGCGGGGGCATGGTGGGGTGAGGGGGAATTTTTTTTTTTTTTTGGTCATGAAAAAGGAAGGTTTTTTGGGTTGGTGCACTAATTGTAAGTGTATTTTGTGTTTTTTATGTTTATTTCATTTAAAAAAAAAAGGAAAAGTACCAATGATTGTCATACACACTAGGTGTGGTGAAATGTGTCCTCTGCATTTGACCCATCCCCTTGATCACCCCCTGGGGGGTGAGGGGAGCAGTGAGCAGCAGCGGTGGCCACGCCCGGGAATCATTTTGGTGATTTAACCCCCAATTCCAACCCTTGATGCTAAGGGAATTGGTCCCATTTTTATAGTCTTTGGTATGACTCGGCCGGGGTTTGAACTCACAACCTACCGGTCCCGGGCCGCGGCCCGGTGGTTGGGGACCACTGCTCTAAGTTCAAGTGCACACTGCTCACGCGTCCTCTGCGCACGGCAAATCTAGGCCACGCACAAAATTGAATTAAAAGATAAGCGCATAACTGCGTGCACGTCTGCCGTCGCTCACATGTGCGCCACTGAATGCTCAAGGAGTTTTGGCGTTTTCTCACACATGTGAAAAATTGGAGGGAAAATTGCCCGCAGCTAATTGCTTACTAGCCTGCCACACATTCTGGAAAAGCTATTGCAAAAAATTTTTTAAAACATTTAAAAAAGTGGAATGAGGTGAAATCTGACAAGAAAAAGTTGCAATGTTAACACAAAGTTGCCATGCAGGCTGTTTTTTTTTCTTCTTTCATCATTTTTCTTTTTTTGCTATTGCTCCAAAAAAAAAAAAAAAGATAAAAAAGAAATCATGTTATAATGAATTATTTTTAAGGCTCCATTTACTTCAAAAATTTCACTTTAAAATATTTTATGTGGGAGAAATATTGCATATATTGTGCGGTTGCCATATAAAAACATCAGTTTTCTTTGACAAAAAGAGCATAATATAATAATAATTCAAACGTAAAATCGATAGATATATCTGAAGTTGATCTCGTAACTTAATTGTTGAAAGTAAAAAAAACAACAACTAATAAAAATGCATCACTTTATGAGTGGGGCACCTTTTGGATACCAAAGATATTTAGTGGGATTTTATTTAACTTCACACTGTGATTACTCAAAAATAATGATATATAAAAAATTATAAATGATAATTATTGCTCTTTTATAGCTCTAATTACTAAATACTGCTTATTTCAGTTTTACTATTAAAAAAAACTAAGTTGTCTTTGACAAAAAAGGCTTTTTTTTTTTTTTTGTTTCATATCAACCTAAAGTTGATATAGAGATTTACTGTTAGTGTTAAATAAATAAAATAATAATAATTTGACTTATTTTTAACATTTTAATGACTGAGACCCTTTATGGTCCCCAGGAGCCCTAAAGGTATAAAAAAAGATCTATATATGGTTTGAAAATGAAAAATATCACCATGCTTTAATCTTTCAATGTGCGGAACCTCAGTAGAAAAAGTTTGGACACCCCTGCCTTAGACAATGTCGATGCTTGTAAATACATGATAACAAATCATACAAGATATATTTACTTTATAACAGAAAAACAACCACAAATAAGTATTTTGTTGGGATTTGTGTAAAAAAAAGCTATGAAAGAAGAAAAAAAGTTTGGACACACCTTCTCGCTCAGTGCGTTTTCTTTATTTTTGTCACAGAAGGCATCAAAACTATAAAGTTAAAGTAGCAATGATTGTCACACCTAGTGTAGGTGTGGTGAAATTTGTCCTCGGCATTTGACCCATCCCCTTGATCACCCCCTGGGGGGTGAGGGGAGCAGTGAGCAGCAGCGGTGGCCGCGCCCGGGAATAATTTTTTGTGATTTAACCCCCAATTCCAACCCTTGATGCTGAGTGCCAAGCAGGGAGGTAATATGTCCCATGTTTACAGTCTTTGGTATGACTCGCAACCTACCGATCTCAGGGCGGACACTCTAACCACTTGTCCACTGAGTAGGTCATATATGAATGAACACGTGGAGTTATGTACTTAACGAAAACAGGTGAAAACATGTTTAGTATTATAGTTTCTTCAAAATAGCCACCCTTTGCTTTGATTACTGCTTTTTGCACACTCTTGGCATTCTCTTGATGAGCTTCAAGAGGGTTTTCACTTCACAGGTGTCATAGTTTTGATGCCTTCAGTGACAATCTACAATGTAAATTGCTGTTGTGTGAAGCTTGAATGGGGGCTGCAGATTGTGAGTTCAGTTATTTTTTCACGTTTAATAAGTTTTTTGCTATTTTTAGTTTTGACACTACCACATTAAATGTGTTTTAATTGCTGATGCGGGTTTATTGATTTTTAAATATGCCATAAAATAACCAGTTGTGTACACTGTTGATGTGATTCAATGCAAAGTAGTGCGTAAATGTGTTTCTGTATAGTATTTCTCCAGCAATGGTCATGCGGGGACGGGTTTTACTACTTACGTATAAAATACTACACGGTCTAGCTCCATCCTATCTTGCCGATTGTATTGTACCATATGTCCCGGCAAGAAATCTGCGTTCAAAGGACTCCGGCTTACTAGTGATTCCCAAAGCCCAAAAAAAGTCTGTGGGCTATAGAGCGTTTTCATTTCGGGCTCCAGTACTCTGGAATGCCCTCCCGGTAAAAGTTTGAGATGCTACCTCAGTAGAAGCATTTAAGTCTCACCTTAAAACTAATTTGTATACTCTAGCCTTTAAATAGAATCCCTTTTTAGACCAGTTGATCTGCCGTTTCTTTTCTTTTTTCTCCTATGTCCCACTCTCCCTTGTGGAGGGGGTCCGGTCCGATCCGGTGGCCATGTACTGCTCGCCTGTGTATCGGCTGGGGACATCTCTGCGCTGCTGATCCGCCTCCGCTTGGGATGGTTTCCTGCTGGCTCCGCTGTGAACGGGACTCTCGCTGCTGTGTTGGATCCGCTTTGGACTGGACTCTTGCGACTGTGTTGGATCCATTACGGATTGAACTTTCACAGTATCATGTTAGACCCGCTCGACATCCATTGCTTTCCTCCTCTCCAAGGTTCTCATAATCATCATTGTCACCGACGTCCCACTGGGTGTGAATTTTTCCTTGCCCTTATGTGGGCCTACCGAGGATGTCGTAGTGGTTTGTGCAGCCCTTTGAGACACTAGTGATTTAGGGCTATATAAGTAAACATTGATTGATTGATTGATTGATTGACATATATGATGGTGTTTTGAGAGGTAATCATTAAAGTCGGACATCACTTAAGGCCAAGGTGGGAAACACACGGCCATTCACTGGTAAATAGTCATACAAATAAAGAAAACTCCTCGAAATGAGGTGTGTCCAAACTTTTGGCCTGTACTGTATGCCCCCTTGTGGCTGTGAGCAGTATTTCAACTGAGGATTCATTAAGTCATTAAGTGACATTCTAGAAATATTTCATCAAAAATTATGAAGAAAGGTATACACAGTTGGACGCTTTTTGAATTTGTGTTGCGCTCGTGTGCTTAATTCAAATGTCACCACAGGAGGGCGCCAAAGCCAACAATGTGATGACGACCATAGAAGAGCTGAGCCTGAGCGAGCAGTAACTTCCCATTCGTCGTACATTTTGCCAGAGTTGAGCGTGAGTACGCATTCTGTTGACTTTGTGATAACACACTTTTATGGCAAGTACATATTTACTTGAAACAGTTGATTTTTTTGTATGGCTGAAAGTTTGATACGGAAACAGATGGTTTCCATCATTTACTACGGTTCCTTCATAACCGTTAAGTATGTTAAAAAAAAAAAAAGTGAGATGTGTCAATTCTTAACGTCCGTTTATTCTTGAAAGACAAAGGTTAGTGGCCTTGTGGTTAGAGTGCCTGCCCTGAGATCGGTAGGTCGTGAGTTCAAAACCCGGCCGAGTCATACCAAAGACTACAAAAGTGGAACCCATTACCTCCCTGCTTGGTACTCAGCATCAAGGGTTGGAATTGGGGGTTAAATCACCAAAATGATTCCTGGGCGCGGCCACTGCTGCTGCTCACTGCTCCCCCTCACCTCCCAGGGGGTGGAACAAGGAGATGGGTCAAATGCAGAGGGTAATTTCACCACACCGAGTGTGTGTGTGTGTGTGTGTGTGTGTGACTATTAGTAGTCCTTTAACTTTAACTTTAAGCTGTAACATATGTTTGCCCGTGCAGTGAATAAAGAGCACCACAGGAGGGCGCCACAAGCAAGTCAATGTGTGTATTAAAAAAATGTGACGAGCATATAGAAGCCGAAATGGAACATAAAAGGCGGCGGGGGTTTTGAAAAATGGCATGTTCAAGTTATAGGTGAGTATTTTGGCCTATTTTAACTCGGGGTGTTCCGATCGCTGCGATGAGGTGGCGACTTGTCCAGGGTGTACCCCGCCTTCCGCCCGATTGTAGCTGAGATAGGCGCCAGCGCCCCCCGCAACCCCAAAAAGGGAATAAGCGGTAGAAAATGGATGGATGGATGGATGTTCCGATCGACCGACCGCAGATCAGTTTGGTTGATTTTCGGGAAAACGTAGGTGATCCTAATTGCCAAATAAGTGCCTTTCAATGTCGATTCCCTTTTGGCAAATATTGTATCTATTTTCAGCCCCTCGGCTTACAAGCTAGCAACGAATTGTGTATCTCCATACACAGTGTGGAGCCGGTCCTCTAAGTTGATAATAATTACCTCTATTATTTCAGTTCAGTTCAGTTTGAGTTTATTTCTGGCAAGTAAACTGCATTTTTTAATATTTTAAGCATTAGGAGAAGGCTTAACATGTTACACATCAAGCATACGCAGGAGTAGGCATGCTAATAGCGGAGCTAAAAAAAACTGAAAAAAATATGTGCTTGGTAAAGTTTAAGAAGTGTAGATAGAACCGTGTTATAGCAGAAAGTAAGCAGTTATCGAGAGGAAATTAGCAAGCAGATTGATAAGAGTCTAGAGAGAAGATAATATAACAACTGTTAGTGTGTCAGCATTGTCACAGTCAGTACACACACAGGAGGGCAAATCGATCCACAAATCGGTGGTGTCGACACCAGAGGTATCAGTGTATGATCCATATTACAGTGATTAAATCTATATTTTTGTTTTCTCAAAATATTTGTATTGTTGTTTTTGTCCATGTTTACAAATGTAGAGAATACGTACCTGCACACCGAAGGACTTTGAGGGCAAACATGATATCAATGAGTAATATAAACAATATCATGCCATACTGTGCAATACTACCCTTCGAGTGCAATACATCCGACATTACTTCGGTACTTTTGTCTAATTCTGTATATTGTACAGTATTTTATATTTCTATAGTGTTTTGTATATTGTACAGCAGTGGTTCTCAAATGGGGGATTTTTTTCTAATATTCTAAAAATAGCAACAATTCGAAAATCCTTTATAAATATATTTATTGAATAATACTTCAACAAAATATGAATGTAAGTTCATAAACTGTGAAAAGAAATGCAACAATGCAATATTCAGTGCTGACAGCTAGATTTTTTGTGGATATGTTCCATAAATATTGAGGTTAAAGATTTCTTTTTTTGTGAAGAAATGTTTAGAATTAGGTTCATGAATCCAGATGGATCTCTACTACAATCCCCAAAGAGGGCACTTTAAGTTGATGATTACTTCTATGTGTAGAAATCTTTATGTGACGATGTGTCACTTAGTTTCTGTTAGTTTTTCGTGTTTTTGTATTTACTTCCTGTTCAGTGCTCTTATTTTGTTGTATTTCCTGTTTTTATTCACGGAGCACTGTTTTTCTCTTTTCGTTGATTGGCAGCGGTTCACACCTGCTGTCAATCACACTAGTGTCTATTTATGTTTCACTCGAGCACTCCTCAGTGCTCGATGATAATATTATGTTGAGAACGTTTATCTGCACGACTGCTTTATGTTTGCTTTTGTTATTTTCTTATGTGTATTAAATTCCTCTTACCTTCACTCAACTCTCCTGGATTCTTGCATACTCGGGGACACACAACTGCAGCCATGCGACATCCCAACACTTTATTTTTAATTGAATCACTTGTTTAATTTTCAACAAGGTTTTAGTTATATTTATATCTTTTTTTCCAAATAGTTCAAGAAAGACCACTACAAATGAGCAATATGTTGCACTGTTATTATTATTATTTAGTGAATCAGAAACTGATGACATAGTGCTGTATTTTACTTCTTTATCTATTTTTTTCAAACAGAAATGCTTTGCTTCTGATTAGGGGGTACTTGAATTAAAAAAATGTTCACAGGGGGTACATCACTGAAAAAAGGTTGAGAACCACTGTTGTACAGGATTGCTTATTGTTTTTATTGGATAGTAGTCTGTTTATTTCAACTGTTAAGTTTTTTCCTTTATTACCTCTTGTGTTATTTCTTTCACCCCATATTTGTTCCCACTACCGCACCTTAAGTTGGAGTCTTTAATCTCGTTATATGCAAATATAATGACATTAAAGTCCATTCTAAATTTTAAATTCCAATAGATAGCCGATCTTTGTTTTGTTATTGTGTACTATTGACTTTGATTGGCTTGAAAAGATATATGCGATAAAAACAATAAGGTACTAGTTCAAATAGTGTTGAAATTGTTCAAATGTCACTCGCACCCATCGATAATAAATTGAAAAATGTACAGTTAATGCATGTGATCGATATTGATCACATGTATCGGTATTAGAATCGGCAGCCTGAATGTTTAATTGGAAATTCCCTAATTTAACACTTGTTTGACGGTTAAGCGCTGCAAATGTTCCGATTGATGCCACATATACAATTATTCACATAGTCTCTCATTAAAGCCGGGTTACAAAACATTGGTATTTACGGTCGTGGCTGTAGGCAACCTCCTAATGTAGTTTAGTTATTACCAGCAGTAGATGGCGGTATATCATGAATTTTCGGCATGCGCTTTAAAATGTTGCTGCTCAGTTGTTGGTGTGAAACTCCTGCGATATTTCTGCTGGCTCAGCAGTTTGTGCTTCAGCGCTATTACAACATTGGTTCTGTTGCTGCTGTGTTGCGCAACATAGCTTCTTTTTACGCTTGTACCATAGCCAAGGATGTAGAAAAGGTTTTGTACCTGACGTCGGGCTGAGTGGTTTGCAGGACGGCGAGCTGCTGCCCGGGTGCACCTCATCCCTGGTCCTCGCCCTCACTCGCTCCTCCTCCACGTTGTCCTCGGCCGCCGACTCGCTGTCGGACGGCTCGGGCGAGGTGACGTTGACTTCCACGCTCGTCTCTCCGGGCTGAGGCCGAGCGGCCAGCCTCTCCGTCTCCGAGGGGCAGGAGGAGGGAGGGGGAGGCGTGCGGGCGTCGGGCGCCACGGCGGAGGAGGGCGCCACGTCGGTCTTGGCGTCCTCCGCTGAGGCCTCCGTCGCACCGGAGGCGTCTTTCTGCTTCTGGAGCTGCTCCTTCTGCAGGCTGCGCTGCTTCTTGCGGAACTTGGCCCGCCGGTTCTTGAACCAAACCTGACCGCAGCGCCGAGTTAGGAAGGGTCAAAGGTCAAAAACGCTTGTGAGTGCCGTACCTGCACGCGGGCCTCGGGCAGGTTGGTGCACATGGCCAAGCGCTCTCTCATGACCACGTCGGGGTAGTGGGTCTTCTGGAAGGTCTTCTCCAGGGCCTCCAGCTGCTGGGCCGTGAACGCCGTCCGACTGCGCCGCTGCTTTCGGTGCTGCGAGCCATAGCGGGCTTCCAGGATGATGTCTTGAAATGTGCAGCCGTTGAGGAAACAAGCCACACAGCAGGTTTAATTATCACGCCGGGGGTGGGCGGGGCGACGGCGGACAAGCGGCGGATACTTACCAGCCAGTCTTTCGGCCAGAGTGAGGGCGTGCACCGACGGCCGGTAGTCGGGCGCGTGCTGGGCCTGTTGCGCCGCCTGCTGGTGGAGGTTGTACATGGCGCTGAGGGAGTTCATGGCGTGCAGGGAGTAGCCGTTCACCCCGTAGTGCTGCATGACCTCTGACCTCTCTGCAGGTGCGGAAAGAAGCCTGAATCAGAGTCTGGCTTTTGACAATTAAGTCCAGCTTTTAAACGGTCCAGTGAGAAACGGTCATCGGGATTACTGTCAATATTATCAATCAGTCCAACTTTAGCACTTTTCATGCACATGCACATTGCAACACAAAGTGCTTTACACCAGTAAAGTATAAATAAAAAATCTATTTTATGGAGGATGTTTAAAACAAAGTATATGATCTGAAGCTGAGATAGGCCCCAGCGACCCCGAAAGGGACAAGCGGTAGAAAATAAATGGATGGATGGAATCTCAAGCTTCTTTACTTTACTTGGCTTGTTAATGAAAAACATGAAAAATGTCTCAATATGTGAAAATTATAAGTGCCAATTTTTTTTTGCTGATTAAAAAAAAGGCTGTTCATCATGAATTTTTCAACATTTTATTTAATTTGGGATTTTTTCCAAACATATTTATTTACATTTCGTTCACATTATTACTCGCCCTGTCTTTTTGGTTGTGTTTTTTTTAAAAGGATATATAGTCCCCGTTTGTTCAAAATAAATATTTTAATTAAATCTTGCTTTAAATTATTGCCGATACTTTAAATGATTTAATGTGGCTGTCATATTTTTCTTCACATGTTTATTATATTTATATATGTTTATTTATATTTATGATTTGCTCTTAATCATATTAAGAAAGGTCTTATTCCCATTATTTAAAACATTTTGTAAAAAAAAACCACTGTAATAATAATTATAAGATTATTTCTGCATGCAGGGAACTAATTGTCTTGTAAAAACACTTATTTGTCATCACGTTTTAATTCGTTATGTTTATATTGTTCATTTGTTCTGGGAAAGTCCTTTTTAAAAACAATAATACATCTTAATACATCTATTTCTATTTTTTACAAGCTATTATTTATTTTAATCTAAATGTTATTGTTTTTTTTTTTTCATTTTCGTTTTGTTTTGGAATTGATGAACGGATAACGGTCCGCGCACCAGACGCCCTGCAGGCCAACTGACACGTTTGCGTGGATTTGTCCCGGAGGTCTCCTCCTGTCTGACGTGCGTGCAAAAGGGTTGGAACTGTTAATTTATCACCTGACTGACGCGTGTAAGTGGGTCTTTTCATTATAGCAAAACAATATTTTAACAATAGAACATTTTCCACGCTGCTTTTATTATTTGACTACATGAGCCGCAAGCAGAATTCGTGTAATCTGCACCATTTTTTTGAGGATACATTTAAAAAAAATAAATAAGGGGGGGTTAACATAATGCTTTCTGGGCCTCGGGCGGTGATTTAACCCTCATTATGCTAATTGCCGTGGATTTATGATTTCTACATATGGCTTGAGGCGAGGCTGCGCGCGTGTGCGTGGAAGTTGCATCCAATGCGTTGACAAATGAAGTAACATAAATAAATAAATAAAAATAAGATAATCCGATTTCAACGTGACACTTAAAAAAACTAGCTTATGTTATAAAAAAAATATTTAACGTAAATAAAATTAAAAAAAATGGATAATCCAATTTCAATGTGATACTTGAAAAAACATAAACATGTTATGAGAAATTGTTTATTTTTAATGCTGGGAACTCTGCGAGAAATAAATATACATACGTTTTATTTTAATTTAACGTCATTTAAAAAAAAAAACAATTTAATTTCACCTTACCTCTTGACGTGTCTTTATGAAGTGAAATATCCAATAGTTTACTCTCCTTAAATGGTCTCCTCAAAATTCCTCTGGTTGAAATTCATATTTTATATATATTTTGGAGAGGGTGAGTATCCTTAAGCAAAAAAAATAATATTAAAAAAAGACATCCCGGTTCATCTTCGCGTTGCAAGTGACGAGGATGCTCCAGCTGCCATCGGCCGGCCTTTAAGGAGCAGCGGGCAAAGTCACGTGGCGTGCTTTCAACCAATCACGTCGCCCGCTCGGCACCTTGTAGCCCCGCCTCCTGCGTGTATTTGTGATATCCCCACCTGCGCTGCTGAAAAGTTTCGCATCCGCACTTTCCTGCCACATCTCCCTCGTAAAAGGCTTAGTACAAAATGGGAAACAGTGCTTTAAAAATACTTATATTTACTTCTTTTTTTTAAATCTGTTAGTTGTATTTAACTTAGCAAATATTTACTTGAACACCTTAGACCAGGGGTCACCAACGCGGTGCCCACGGACACCAGGAAGCCCGTAAGGACCAGATGAGTAGCCCGCTGGTCTGTTCTAAAAATAGCTCAAATAGCAGCACTTACCAGTGAGCTGCCTCTATTTTTAAAATTGTATTTATTTACGAGCAAGCTGGTCTCGCTTTGCTCGA
This sequence comes from Nerophis ophidion, assembly GCF_033978795.1. Taxonomy (NCBI): domain Eukaryota; kingdom Metazoa; phylum Chordata; class Actinopteri; order Syngnathiformes; family Syngnathidae; genus Nerophis; species Nerophis ophidion. Next base: position 29,559,818 of record NC_084636.1, on the reverse strand, counting down.
CATTTTTAATTCTAAGAGAGACAAAACTCAAATAGAATTTGAAAATCCAAGAAAATATTTTAAAGACTTGGTCTTCACTTGTTTAAATAAATTCATTTTTTTCAAATTGCTTCTTATAACTTTCAGAAAAACAATTTTACAGAAAAAAAACAACCTTAAAAATGATTTTAGGATTTTTAAACACATATACCTTTTTACCTTTTAAATCCCTTCCTCTTCTTTCCTGACAATTTAAATCAATGTTTAAGTACATTTATATTTTTTATTCAATCCCCGTTCCCCGTGTTGAGTCAAATTAAGCCACAGGCTTCACTTCTGGGGGTGCTCTTCCGTCAATTCCTTTAAGTTTCAGCTTTGCAACCATACTCCCCCTGGAACCAAAACACTTTGGTTTCCCTTGAGGTGGCGACTTGTCCTGGGTGTACCCTGCCTTCCGCCCGATCGTAGCTGAGATAGGCACCAGCTCCCCCCACGGCCCCAAAAGGGAATAAGCGGTAGGAAATGGATGGTTGGATGGGAAATTCCTTCCTCTTCTTTCCTGACAATTTAAATCAATGTTCAAGTAAATTTATTTTTTTATTGTAAAGAATAATAAATCAATTTTAATTTAATTTTTCATTTTAGCTTCTGTTTTTTCGACGAAGAATATTTCTGAAATATTTCTTCAAACTTATGATTAAAATTCAAAAAAAATATTCTGGCAAATCTAGAAAATCTGTGGAATCAAATTTAAATCTTATTTCAAAGTCTTTAGAATTTTCTTTTAAATTTTTTGTTCTGTAAAATCTAGAAGAAATATATATATATTTTTTTGTTAGAAATATAGCTTGGTCCAATTTTATGTAGTTTGCTCATTTACCTCAACTGGTGCATCATGTGTTTTTTGTTGTTGTTGTTGTTTTTTTACGTATGTAGCATAATCTACAAAGATAAAAATAATTGCTATATGGCACATTTAGAACAACAGCTTCTTTCATTCAAAAATTTTGGTCCATTTTTAAAACTTATCAACCTCATTCCGCGGGCCGGATAAAATCTGTTTGCAGGCCTGGTCTGGCCCTCGGGCCGTACGTTTGACACCCCTGCTATATAGGGAACGAATTAAAAAAACAATATATTAGATTTATTTATTTTTTTTGCGTCTAAGGCAGGGGTCACCACCCCTGCCTTAGACGTTGTTGGACTTAAATCACAGAAAAAATTACAACTAATATTTAGCGTTGTTTACGGTTATTATTTTCTTTCTGTAAACAATAATTATTTTATTTAAAGTGAAGTGAAGTGAAGTGAATTGAATTATATTTATATAGCGCTTTTCTCAAGTGACTCAAAGCGCTTTACATATTGACACCCAATATCTAAGTTACATTTAAACCAGTGTGGGTGGCACTGGGAGCAGGTGGGTAAAGTGTCTTGCCCAAGGACACAACAGCAGTAACTAGGATGGCACAAGCGGGAATCGAACCTGCAACCCTCAAGTTGCTGGCACAGCCACTCTACCAACCGAGCTAGGCCTGCTGAAACTCACTACTACCCACCACGCAGTCTGATAGTTTAAAATAACAATGATGAAATATTAACATTGCAACACATGCCAATACGGCCTTTTTAGTTTACTAAATTACAATTTTAAATTTCCCGGGAGTTTCGTCTTGGAAACGTCGTGTAATGATAACGTGTTCGCAAGACGTCACGGGTTTTTTAGGAAGTATTAGCGCTGCGCACACACACAGCTAAAAGTCGTCTGCTTTAACAGCATAATTATACAGTTTTTTGAACATCTGTGTTGCTGAATCTTTTGCAATGTGTTCAATTAATATTGGAGAAGTCACAGTAGAAAGAGGGAGTTGGGAAGATTTAGCCTTTAGCCACACAAACACACGGTGATTCCTTGTTTAAAATTCCCGGAGCTAAAACTTTACTATGGCTCAGAGCGCGGTCAAGCAAACATGAATCACGACGGAATGTCAACCAGCAAGTTTCGGTGAGAAAATTGTGGTAAAAAGTCGTTTCTTACCGGAGAAAATCTGAGCTTGCGCCGTCCATAAAGCTGCCGTCGACTCCCCTGAGACATTGGCGTCAAGACACCCGTGGACGTACACCTCCGACTATCAGGTACTATTTAACTCACTAAAACACTAGCAACACAATAGAAAGATAAGGGATTTCCCAGAATTATCCTAGTAAATATCCCTGAAAACATCGGAATCCGTCCCAATGCAATCGCGTTTTATTTTTTTTCATCTTTTTTTTCTTTTTCTAGTGCGTTGCTATCAATATCCCCAAACACAAATCTTTCATCCTCACTCAAATTAGTGGGGAAATTGTCGTTTTTTTCGGTCCGAATAGCACTTTTTGTTGGAGGCTCTGTCACGCCAAATTTCTTCCCCCCTACAAACCCCCCCACCCCCATTTACTTCCGGGGTCATGATTAATACAGAAGTTTTGTTAACGCTGTATTATAAAAATACAGACGTTTTGTTAACGCTGTATTATAAAAAAAATAAAAAAACAATTTACAAACACAAGCTATGGGATGACGCATTTACTTCCGGGGTCACGTTTCCTCTTATGCCATCGCATAGCTTGTGTTTGTAAATTGTTTTTGAATTTTTTTTTACAATATAGCGTTAACAAAACGTCTGTATTTTTATAATACAGCGTTATATTTGTATAGTATAGCGTTAACAAAACGTCTATATTAATCATGACCCCGGAAGTAAATGGGGGGGAAGGTTTTTGTAAGGGGGAAGAAATTTGGCGTGACAGCTCCCATTAAAAACAATGTGAATATGTGAGGAGCCCCCACACGTGTGACGTCATCGTCTGCTACTTCCGGTAGAGGCAGGGCTTTTGTTTTGGCACCGAAAGTTGCGAACTTTATCGTGGATGTTCTCGACTAAATCCTTTCAGCAAAAACATGTCAATATCGCGAAATGATCAAGTATGACACATAGAATGGACCTGCTATCCCCTTTTAAATAAGAACATCTCATTTCAGTAGGCCTTTAAGTCACAGAAAAAATTATAACTAATATTTAGCGTCGTTTCCAGTAATTTTTTTTTCTGTTTATGATAATTATTTAATTTAATTCTAGACACACATGATGATTTAAATTGTTTTATTTAGGAATAAAACCCACCCCTTTAATTTTCAGGTTAAGTTAACCGGAAGTGCGATGTAAGATGGCGACCCATGGCTGCCGACGCTGGTCTCCTTGCCTTCAGCAGCTCCGCCCGGCCGGGCCCCGAGGGATTTATTTGCCACGGGATTTGGTAGACAAGACGCCGTTTCACCCTCCAAAAAATGTCTTAAAATGACTGCTGGTAAGAGGATTAAAACAATAATGCCCCGCTCCTCTTCAAGGTTTTTTTCCCCCCCTCAAAAGGCTTCTTCTCCCGAGGAAAAACCGTTTAGGTTGGAATTAAGGGCAGCAAAAAAGAAGTAGCCCCTTTTTAAAATGTTAGTGAAGCTCGCATATATTTTGTTGAGTTGAGAGACAAAAAAGAAGGCAATAAAGATAGGGAGAGATGAAACTCCATTGGGGATATTTGGACACTTTTTAAACAGGCTACCGTGGGAAAAAGAAACAACTGCTTAATCGCTTTGTTTTTTTTAATTACATTGTAATTTAAATTGTTCTACTGTTTATACGCATCTGTTTCTTATTAGCTAATCTATTTTTAAAATCTAAAACCTTAATTTATTACTTCGGTATTTGCTTTACCATTCTTTTTTATACCATCACACAGCTGCACAGCACTGCCTTTTGGCCCATATAGAAAAGCAACAATAGGATTAACTTTGCCAGCCTCAAAAAAAAAAAAAAAAACTTTAAAGTGAACGAACATCTGCTGAGTGTCTTTATAAAGCAATTAAAACCCAAGTCATTCTTTTAACATAAATTATAAAGGCCTACTGAAACCCACTACTACTGACCACGCAGTCTGATACTTTATATATCAATGATGAAATATTAACAGTGCAACACATGCCAATTTAATTTAGTTTACTAAATTGCAATTTAAAATTTCCTGCGAAGTGTCGTGTTGAAAACGTTGCGGTATGACGTCTTAGGTTGTAGCGGACATTATTTTCCAGCCCGATCCAAGCTATAAGTAGTCTGCTTTAATCGCATAAATAATCAGTATTCTGGACATCTGTGTTGCTGAGTCTTTTGCAATTTGTTCAATTAATAATGGAGAAGTCAAAGTAGAAAGATGGAGGTGGGAAGCTTTTAGCCTTTAGCCACACAAACACAGCTTGTGTTTCCTTGTTTAAAATTCCCGAAGGTGAAGCTTTACTATGGAACAGAGCAGTCAAGCGAATATGGATCCCGACGACGTCAACCGGCAGGTTTCGGTGAGAAAATTGTGCTAACAAGTCTGCTCTTACCGTAGTTATGAGCAGAGCTCACATCCTCCTGCAGCTGCGGACTATTACCTCCTCCCACCGGAGACACTGGGGGTCACCACACCCGCCCGACTTTCAGGTAGACTTTCAGGTACTATATAATCTGACTAAAACACTAGTAACACAATAGGCAGATAAGGGATTTTCCAGAATTATCTTAGTAAAGGTGTCTAACATCTGAATCGCTCTCAATGCCCTCGTCTTTTTTTTTTCTTCTAGTCCTTCACTCTCAATATCCTCATCCACAAATCTTTCATCCTCGCTCAAATTAATGGGGAAATTGTCGCGTTCTCGGTCCAAATCGCACTAGCTGCTGGTGGCTATGATTGTAAACAATGTGAGGAGCCCTACAACCCATGACGTCACGCGCACATCGTCTGCTACTTCCGGTACAGGCAAGGCTTTTTTATTAGCGACCAAAAGTTGTGAACTTTATCGTCGATATTCTCTACTAAATCCTTTCAGCAAAAATATGGCAATATCGCGAAATGATCAAGTATGACACAGAATGGACCTGCTATCCCCGTTTAAATAAGAAAATCTAATTTCTGTAGGTCTTTAATCATCTGTCATCAACCATGAATTGATTTACGTGGATCTGACTTAAAAAAGTTGAAAAACCTATTCGCGTGTTACCATTTAGTGGTCAATTGTACGAATATGTGCTGTACTGTACAATCTACTAATAAAAGTTTCAATCAATAAAAAAAAAAACACTAATGCAGTGGTGTCAAACGTACGGCTCGAGGGCCGGATTAGGCCCGCGAGCAGGTTTTATCCAGCCTGCAGGATGAGTTTGCTAAGTACAAAAATTAACCTGAAAACAGCCGTTCTGAATTTGTTCACTGGATGTTGCAATAGCGCTTCTTTGTATCTTTGTAGAAGTGCTACATATGTGAAAAGTAAACCACATGATGTTAGTACATCAGTGGAGGAAAGTGATCAAACTACATAAATAACATACTGTAATTTGATTGTGATATAATTTTTAGTATCTTGATAGATTGAAAATTAACATCAATGAGTCGACTGATGAACATTATCACATCATTTATTCAGAAAATATAAATAACGACAAAGATAGAATCCTGTTGACCGCAAAATGTGTAAAAAAAACATACAAACAAAAAACTTTATGATTTGTACATTTTCAGAATGTGCTCGTTCTATTTTTAAACAAAGAAAACAATCTGAAGTTGTCTTAATTTTTAATTTATCGTGCCGTGATTTTACCAGTAGATTTTTCTACAGAATAACACATAATATTTAGTTAAAAGTGAGGCGATGGAACAAAGAAAAAAAAAAAATCTAATATACTGTTTTTTTAATTTGTTCCCTATATAGCAGGGTTTTATCCGGCCCGCAGGATGAGTTTGCTAAGTATAAAAATGAACCGAAGTGTTTCAATGAAAGAAACTTTTGTTCTAAATGTGTCATACAGCAATTCTTTGTAATTTTGTAGACGATGCTACATATGTACAAAAGAACAAAAAAACTACAATGTTAGTACATCAGTCGAGAAAAGTGATCAAACTACATGAATAACTTACTGTAATTTGATTTTGATTTTTTTATCTTGATAGATTGAAAATTAACATCAATGAGTTGACTGATGACCATTATCACACCATTTATTTAGAAAATATAAGTAACAACAAAAATAGAATACTATTAACTGCAACATATAAGTGTACAAAAAAAAACGCAACAACATTATAATTTGTTTATTTTCAGAATGTGCTCGTTCTATTTTTAAACAAAGAAAACATTCTGAAGTTGTCATTATTTTTAAGTTATCGTGCCGTGATTTTATCTGTCCGGCCCACTTGGGAGTACATTTTTCTCCATGTGGCCCCCGATCTAAAATGAGTCTGACACCCCTGCAATAATGTCATCAATCTTCGTATTTTTATTTGCACATGCAATTTAAGCAAACATTGAGTGGATTCCATCCATCCATCCATCCATTTTTTACCACTTGTCCCTTTCGGGATCTCGGGGGGGGGGGGGGGGGGGGGGGGGTTGCTGGAGCCTATCTCAGCTCAAAATGCCAAATGTACCGAAAATAATGTAAACAAACAAAAAAAAAAATCACACCTTAATAAAATATGAATCAAAACATTAAACCGACATTGCACTCAAAAATAGTTGTTTTACATAAATACAAATAATTGTACATTATTATTAAAATTGCCCTATCGCCAAACAAATGTAGAGGAAAACATATATTCATTTAAAAGTGACAAGAAGGAACAAAGTAAAAAAAATCTAATATCCTGTTTTTTTTTTTTATTTGTTCCCTATATAGCAGGGGTGTCAAACACACGGCCCGCGAACAGATTTTATCCGGCCCGATGCTACATATGTAAAACAATCAGTTGAGGAAAGTGATCAAACTACATGAATAACATCCTGTCATTTGAATTTGATTTTTTTTATTTTGATAGATTGAAAATTAACATCAATGAGTTGACTGATGAATGTTATCACATCATTTATTCAGAAAATATAAATACCAACAAAAATAGAACACTATTAACCGCAACATGTAAGTGTAAAAAAAAAACAACATTATGATTTGTAAATTTTCAGAATGTTCTCGTTCTATTTTTAAACAAAGAAAACAATCTTAAGTTGTCTTTATTTTTAAGTTATTGTGCCGTGATTTTACCAGTCCTACCCACTTGCGAGTAGATTTTTCTCCATGTGGCCCCCGATCTAAAATGAGTTTCACACCCCTGGACTAATGTCATTATTCTACGTATTTCCATATTCCACATGCAAAGCAGGCATACATTGAGTGGAATCCAAGATGCCAATTGTACCGAAAATAATGTAAACAAAAAAAAATCACACCTTGATAAAATATGAATCAAAAAATTAAACCCACATTGCAATCAAAAATAGTTGTTTTACATAGATACAAATAATTGTACATTATTATTATAATTGCCTTTTCGTCAGAGGAAAACAATTAATATTTAGTTAAAAGTGATGTGATGGAACAAAGAAAAAAAAAATCTAATATACGTTTTTTTTTATTTGTTCCCAATATAGCAGGGGTGTCAAACATATGGCCCGCTAACAGGTTTTATACGGCCCGCGGGATGAGTTTGCTAAGTATAGAAATGGACCGAAATTTTTGGATGAAAAAAACTGTTGTTCAAAATGTGTCATATAGCAATTCTTTGTATCTGTGTGGATGATGCTACATATGTAAAAAAAGACACAATGTTAGTACATCAGTCGAGGAAAGTGATCAAACTACATGAATAACATACTGTAATTTGATTTCGATATACATTTTTTTATCTTGATAGATTGAAAATTAACATCAATGAGTTGACTGATGAACATTATCACATCATTTATTCAGAAAATATAGATAACGACAAAGATAGAATACTATTAACCGCAACATGTTTAAAAAACAAAAAAAAACATTATGAGTTGTACATTTTCAGAATGTGCGTGTTCTATTTTTAAACAAAGCAAACAATCTGAAGTTGTCTTTGTTTTTAAGTTATCTTGCCGTGGTTTTACCAGTCCAGCCCACTTACGATTAGATTTTCCTACATGTGGCCCCTGATCTAAAATGAGAGTTTGACACCCCTGCACTAATGTCATTAATCTTCATATATTGATACTCCACATGCAATTTAGACACATATGGAGTGGAATCCAAGATGCCAAATGTAAACGAAAAAAATAACACCTTGATAAGATATGAATCAAAATATTGAACCCACATTGAAATCAAAAATAGTTGTTTTACATAAATACAAGTAATTGTAACTACATTATTATTATAATTACCTTTTTCAAGCATAATGTACAGGAAAACATACAATTTAGTTAAAAGTGACGCGATGTAACAAAGCAAATAATAAACAGTGTCAAACGTACGGCCCGAGGGCTGGACCAGGCCCGCAAACAGATTTTATCCGGCCCGCGGAATGACTTTGCTAAGTATAAAAAAATGGACTGACATTTTTGAATGAAAGAAGCTGTTGTTCTAAATGTGTCATATAGCAATTCTTTTTATCTTTGTAGATTATGCTACATATGTTAAAAAAAATGAAAAATAAACCACATGCTGCACCAGTTGAGGTAAATGAGCAAACTACATAAATAACATGCTGTAATTTGATTTTGATGTTGTTGTTTTTTATCTTAATTGATTAAAACTTAACACCAATGATTTAACTGATGAACTTTGTCACATAATTTATTCAAAAAGTATAAATAACGACAAATAAAGATAGAATAATATTAACCGCAAAATATGAGTGAAAAAAAACAACATTATGATTTGTACATTTTCAGAATGTGCTTGTTCTAATTTTAAACAAAGAAAACAATCTGAAGTTGTCTTTATTTTTAAGTGATCGTGCCGTGATTTTACCAGTCCGGCCCAATTGGGAGTGGATTTTTCTACATGTGGCCCCCGATCTCAAATGAGTTTGACACCCCTGCTACATAGCAAGACAGCATTAACAGCGTGACTCGGTTAGTAAGCGGGCGTGAGGGTTCCTGGTTCGATCGCCAGCTTCCGCCATCCTAGTCTTGTCCGTCGTGTCCTTGAGCAAAGACACTTCACCCTTGCTCCCGATGGGTTAGCACCTTGCATGGCAGCTCCCACCATCTATGTGTGAATAGGTGAATGTGGAAATAGTGTTAAGGCGCTTTGAGTACCTTGAAGGTAGAAAAGCGCGATACAGGTATAACTCTTTTACCATAACAGGGTAACTACCGAATATAGATAATAGGTAGATTAGTAAATAAGTCAAATTAAAGACTCATTCACCAAAAAAAAAGTATAAAAGTGGAAAAATAGAATAATCTACAATGCGTTATAGCAGGGGTTGGCAACCTTTACCGCTCAAAGAGCCTTTTTGACCCTTTTCACAAAATAAAGAAAACAATGGGAGCCACAAAACTCTTTTGAAATTTCAAATGAAATAACACTGCATACAGAGTTTTTTTTTACTTTGTGCTATGTATAAACTAGGGGTCTCAGACACGCGGCCCGCACCTTAACATGAAAATTTAATGTTAGTGGGGCCCGCATGTTTTTTTATAAATGCCGCTTGACAGCATCACACTTGCCAACCAATGTCAGATCAACTATTCTCGCGAATGTTTGCAGAATTTCCCTCGATTAACAATAATAAGGGCAAACTATGGAGGTGCTGCCTTTCTCGCCCTCTATAACACGTCCAATCAGCTTGCCAGCTAAGTCACATGTCGTATGGAGCTTCTGCTGACACACGCAAACGATTGCAAGGCATACTTGTCCAACAGCCATAAAGGTTACACTGAGGGTTGTGATATAAACAACTTTAACACTCTTACTAATATGCGCCACACTGTGAACCCACATCAAACAAGAATGACAAACACATTTTGGGAGAACATCGGCACTGTAACACAACATAAACACAAAATAACAAATACCCAGAATCCCAGGTTGCATTATACACCCGCTTAGCACCAAATCCCCCCACCCCCTAAGTGCGTCGGTTGAGGTGGGCGGGGTTGGAGTGGGCTTGTTTTGGTGCTAATGTAGCCTGGAAGAGCAGGGATGCATGGAATTCTGGGTATTTGTTATTTTGTGTTTATGTTGTGTTACAGTGCCGATGTTCTCCCGAAATGTGTTTGTCATTCTTGTTTGGTGTGGGTTCACAGTGTGGCGCATATTAGTAAGAGTGTTAAAGTTGTTTATATTACAACCCTCAGTGTAACCTGCATGGTTGTTGACTAAGTATGCATTGCAGTCATTTTCGTGTTTTAACAGAAGCTGAACATAAAATGACCCGTTGGCACGCAGATCGCTTGATGTAAAAGCGGGCGCGACGACATGTTGCCAAGCAGGTTAATGGCATTGCCATCACTGCACACCCTCAGTATTGTAGTCCAGGTGAAAATTGGAGAATGTTTTCCCCGGGTGATTTCTGAGAGAGGCACTAAAATCCGTAAACCTCACGGAATAGTCGTTGGGCCACATCAGAGTGATCAAAGAGCCGCGGGTTGCCGACCCCTGCATTATAGAGATGAGAAAATATCATATGGTGTGCAAAAATGTGCACAAAACCTGAGCGGCTACAAGTAAACATATACATCCTCTCATCGATACAGATGTGTTTACATAATCGGCTTCTGAGCTCCAAAAATCTCCAACAATACATTCTGATTGATTTATTCATATAGTTGCAGCTCTTCGGGTTTTTACACATCAACAGTTTTTTTTCTCTCCACTTCTAGGATGATAGTAGAAGTTTTTCTGCTGCTTCCCCGACATCAAACATGGCTGCTCATTATCATCACCTTCAGGAAGGGAAACGCCGCTCCGAGCTCTAACTTCCCGTAAAGCCCAAATTCATCTGAGATTTTCTGTGGATTTCAACCGCGCTTTCATTGTTCTCCGCACTCGGCCCGCATTCACCGGCTTTCCCCCCGTATAAGCTCCTCTTCAGATCTAACTCATCGCCTTTCCTTTCCATCATCCTCCCCGCCTGCTTTCTCTCAATCTCCAAACTTTTATCCCTGCATCAGGACTTCGTATAGGCAGCTCATCCGCGGCGATTTATGGGCCTCCTTCGCTTTTTAATCAGGTTTTATAACGCGTGGATGTTTGTAATTTCACTCCTCCAGTGGCCGGTATAGTGGAGGAGAAAGTGGACGCCTTCAGCCTTCAGAGCCCATTAACTTGTATCATTAGCTTAAACTTCATGAATACATTAGCGTCCCTGGCCCGCAATGCTTTCTCAGTCAAGGTTAGCTCGCGCTCATTTGGGTGAAATTAATCATTTTGATGTATGGTTTGGAAAGGGAACGCTTCCAAGGGACTCCTGTGACTGGAGTAACAAAGCTATAGCTGCCATTAACAATCCCTTGGACTTTCAATTAGACTTTACGATCGCTTACTTTGTGGTCAAGAACAGTCACACAACCAATTCCAACCATTGTTGAGAGAAAAGATGAGGTTGGAAACAGCCAAATTATCTCGTTAAAATTACATTGTAACATTTGACCCTTGAGCTACAGTACCATAGCCAGGTTAACTTAATAACAGCAAAATCGCTCCTTCTGCCAATTTTTAATGATAACTGCCGCCTAGCACAATTTTTAAATAAGTAGAGAGGGATTGGAAGGAGTGGAGGAGTTCAAGTACCTAGGAGTCTTGTTCACGAGTGGGGGAAGAGTGGATCGTGAGATCGACAGGCGGATCGGTGCGGCGTCTTCAGTAATGCGGACGTTGTACCGATCCGTTGTGGTGAAGAAGGAGCTGAGCCGGAAGGCAAAGCTCTCAATTTACCGGTCGATCTACGTTCCCATCCTCACCTATGGTCATGAGCTTTGGGTCATGACCGAAAGGATAAGATCACGGGTACAAGCGGCCGAAATGAGTTTCCAGGTCTCTCCCTTAGAGATAGGGTGAGAAGCTCTGCCATCCGGGAGGAACTCAAAGTAGAGCCGCTGCTCCTTCACATCGAGAGGAGCCAGATGAGGTGGTTCGGGCATCTGGTCAGGATGCCACCCGAACGCCTCCCTCTGGAGGTGTTTAGGGCACGTCCAACCGGTAGGAGGCCACGGGGAAGACCCAGGACACGTTGGGAAGACTATGTCCCCCGGCTGGCCTGGGAACGCCTCGGGATCCCCCAGGAAGAGCTAGACGAAGTAGCTGGGGAGAGGGAAGTCTGGGTTTCCCTGCTTAGGCTGTTGCCCCCGCGACCCGACCTCGGATAAGCGGAAGAAGATGGATGGATGGATTGGAAATACACCATATTGGGCAGCACGGTGGTGCAGGGGTTACTGCATGTGCCTCACAATACAAAGGTCTTGAGTTGTCCTGGGTTCAATCCCGGGCTCTGGATGTTTCTGTGTGGAGATTTCATTTTCTCCACCTGACTGCGTGGGAGAACATGTAATATCGACCATATACTGACACTGTACTATATAGTTGGTATTGTTACTGTCGATATTTGTATCCATCCGCCCACCCCTGTTTACGTTCAAGAGCTCTACCTTAACGGTTTGCTTATTGTATCCTACTAGTGTTTAGTGTAGCATGTTTAACTATTCCTGGTCCTCCTGTGATAATAATAATTAGAAAAGTAGTGGAGGCGAGTATTTATTACAGACTTAGAAGTGGCTTTGCACTGTAGAGGAACGTTAGCCGCTCGCGAGAAGGCTACATTGGGTTGAGGACGAGTTTGTGTCATCAACATGCCTTATCACGATATAACGATTGTATTAAAATCTCTATTGTCGGACAAATGTATATAATTTTTTCATCATATATCGTCTATATCGCCCAACCTTACTCGCAAGTCAAACAAAATTATTTTTTGCCTCAGTCGACATGATTGCGTTACCTCTACACATGATGTGCTTTTTCTTTGTTTTTTTTGCGACTCATTCCAGAAGAAATACCAGTGTGAAGAGAAGAAGCAGCAGTTCCGTGAAGAGGACATCAGGTAGAATTGTTTAGTTTCGATGTTATATCGACAAGACTTAACTTCTACTTACACTTGTGTGTAGACAGGTAGCATGCTGTAAATCAGCGTTGAAGACACGAGCCTGCTGGTGTTCAAAAGCAAGTAAGTAATAAATGTGGCCCTAAAGATGTTATTTGTCGCCCTATTTGGGTCTTTAATATTACTCATGTAACACACTGACTGCAGCCTCGTGAGTACAGTATGCTAATAGTTGTTCCTCGCCACATTGCGCTTAAAAGTTTGCGGTTTATAAAGGTACTAAGTGGGTGTTAGTTCATGTCTTTCACATTCAAAAAGTCATACACAATTTTTTATGTCCTAGCTATGAAATTATTCAACTTATAATTATTAATTCCTACTTTGCAGAAATTATTTTACACTGCTAGGCCCAGAACTAATTAACAGCGTTAAACAAGGGTTTACTGTATTCTATTTTAAGTAGATTTGTCTATGAGAGCCTAAATGTGTGCATAAAAGACAAAACCAACAAAAATGCTGTTCAACTATATTCATAATAAGAAATAAAAAATAGTGTATCAATAACATTTTACAAGCTATGTAAGGATTTGTATTTACATTAAATAGATTAATTGAGTATGAAAAAACAAAAAAACTACATTGACAACTAGAATTCAGTTCAATCCAATATGGTCATCACTTATGTGTTTATATTTCAGATAATGTCCAAAATGTATATGAACAGGTAAAACAATTGTTTAAAAAGACCATAGGGGAAAGAAAATTGTAGTAAAGCCATTCCAAAACTGCTATGGCTTTGGCATTAACTGAAAAAGTAAACAAAACACAATAAATGGGAATAATTTGGGGATATCTTTAGGGAAAAGGTTGGGCTACAATATAAACTCAAATAATATATTCGTTTGAAAAAAAAAGGTGATAAATCACTCGTGAAGTGATGCCAAATTAGGAATGATCTCTATGAGCCTCTGAATGGACTGCTGTTGAACCGAACTAAAATAAATAAAAGTTTAGCCCAACACCTGCAAACATGATGATCAGCTGCTAATGTGACCTGTTGCCACAAACACGTCACTTGGCTCCCACTCGTGGTGGTGTTCTAAAACAACCGCAAAGAGTCTTTATGCCAGGGGACAGCCCTAGCGCTCCATACGTTCAGACCGGATAGTTCTTTTCCTCTTCGGTCCGGAGGACACAACCTCCACAGTTTCCAAAAAATAATTTTAAAATGTGGACTCGTCAGACCTCGGAACACTTTTCCACTTTGCATCAGTCCATCTTAGATGAGCTCGGGCCCAGCAAAGCCGTCAGCATTTCTGGGTGTTGTTGATAAATGGCTTTCGCATGAGGCTGAAGCGCAGGATGAACAAGGAGCAAAGATGCCAAACGTCACCTGTTGCCAATAATAAATAATATATAAATTAACACTGGTTCTCAACAGTGGTTCTCAACGTTTTTTCAGTGATGTACCCCCCTGTGAACATTTTTTTCATTCAAGTACCCCCTAATCAGAGCAAAGCATTTTTGGTTGAAAAAAAGATATAAAGAAGTAAAATACAGCACTACGTCATCAGTTTCTGATTTATTAAATTGTATAACAGGGCAAAATATTGCTCATTTGTAGTGGTCTTTCTTGAACTATTTGGAAAAAAAGATCTAAAAACAAATAAAAACTTGTTGAAAAATAAACAAGGTATTCAATTATAAATAAAGATTTCTACACATAGAAGTAATCATCAATTTAAAGTGCCCTCTTTGGGGATTGTAATAGATCTCCATCTGGATTCATGAACTTAATTCTAAACATTTCTTCACAAAAAAAGAAATCTTTAACATCAATATTTATTGAACATGTCCACAAAAAATCTAGCTGTCAACACTGAATATTGCATTGTTGCATTTCTTTTCACAGTTTATGAACTTACATTCATATTTTGTTGAAGTATTATTCAATAAATATATTTATAAAGGATTTTTGAATTGTTGCTATTTTTAGAATATTTGTGAAAAATCTCACGTACCCCTTGGCATACCTTCAAGTACCCCCAGGGGTACGTGTACCCACATTTGAGAACCACTAAACGGCAGTCCGGTTGAAAAAAGCAACAACAAAAAGGCACTACCGGTAAATGGTGAGCGTGTCCCAAAGATGGCGCCATAGCACAACAAATAAAACATCTTGTCAGAGTATTTGCTTGTTTTCTTTTTTTGTTGTTAGAAAACTTTTTATTATGGCCGTCAGCGAAGAAAAATCCATAAATTATCAGCGCCGTCTCATAAGCCGCAGAGAGTAAAGTGTAGGAAAAAAAGTAGCCCCTTTATAGTCCAGACTTCACGGTAATAAAAAGTCTATCATTAAAACCTATACTAGCAAAATTTTTGACAGCACAAATGTTTAGGACACGTTTGCAGATATTTGTACAAGTTGGGAGCCTGAGTGCAAACAATAATAATGTTTTTACAGGTGACCTAAAGTCGTCCATTTTCTCACTATAGTTTATCCTGGTGTGATCCCGCGGAAGTTCCTGTGGCAGACGTGACATATCGAGGTTGGCAGGTTTGTTTCCTCCCCCTTTTTCAGAGACACTCTTTGGTTGGCCCCCTCAGGCTGCGGCCCAGCACAAGGGTTCCTATTGTCACGGCCTAATCCAGGGGCTACACAGCTTTAGCAACATGGTGGAATAAAAGCCCATCAAACCACTACTTTATGGGTGAAAATCTTTCCTAATCCCTCGCTTTATCTAAACAAAAGGAGAGAAACAAGAGGATAGAAAGAAATTGTGCAGACGCGGGGCAACATGCAAAGAAGGAGTTTCACTGGAGAAGCTAACCATTTTTGACAGGCTTTCACTAAAGGATTGACAAAAAACGGACACCAGGATTCTCTTAAAAAAAGGTTCATTCAAGGTCTCTTTTTTTCTTCTCAAATTGAGCTTTAAGATGCTCAGAGGGATATGTTGAAATTAGCCAGATTAGAGCCCGAAAGCGGACTTGCAGGGGCAGAGGGGGCCACCTGTCAGATTTGGAATCCACCAGCCTGTGCTCTTGTCTGATGATGTAAACATGTGAGATCTTGAACTTTTGCTCAGGAAAAGAAAGCATGGGAATATCTTTTAGTGGAGGGATTCAACCAGAGATGCTAATTGTGAACGCTATAAATCTAAATCAACATGTAGCGCCATTACTCTCCTCCACGTATGACGGAAAAATTCTGTGACCTCGTTTAATGTTGACTTCCAATTCCAATTTCTGTCTTTTTCGCCTGTGTGGCTTCAAATCCCGAGTGTCGCACCTCAGACTCCATCTTCCTGCTTCCGCCTGTAAATGGTCCTCCACCGGAGGAGTCTAGCAGAAATTGGTTTGTTCTGGTTCAACAATCCCATAAACTAGCATAGCTTGGAGGCTCTCAGGTGATAATTTATGACCTTTAAAGATCTTATACATCAAGACTAGAAATGCACTTCAGCTGGAATGCTGTTTGTCCCCTACCAGCACAGTGCCCCCTGCTGGCGCGTGTGGACGCCCCCCTGGACTGGGGTAATTAAGAGATAACAGGCTAGGGATGCTCATGAGTGATTAGTCATTCATTACATGAGCTTAGAAGGAGGTAAAAGAGGAAGTGCTTGAGTGGAAGAGGAGGGAGGGGTGTCACTGGAACGTTCAGAGAAATTGCCAATGGATTTTTATCCCCAGTAATTAACCATCACCTAGGGAAGGGGGCTACATAAACCTACAGCATCGTCTGCCGGCAAAAAGACACCTTGTGAGGTTAAAGGCGTCTCTGTGATTGGGTTGATTTTAGAAATGGGTTTCAGTGTTCAGTTCAAAAATGAAGATAACATTATTTTTAAACGGAATGCTGCTCACTATATGGTTGAGTATTTCCTGACGGCAATTTCAAGTATTGTATTGGGAAATCCTATGCAAACACAAATTCACAAACTAAAACAAAAAGAGAAAAAATATAAATAAATACAAATTCAATAAGTTAGGGACATATTTTTTTGGTTAAATGTTTTCAATTTAATAAATAAAATAACAGTTTAGAGTTTTTTTTGTTGGCTTGTTTCTTGTACAGTGTGTGCTAAAATAGTATAAAATTAGCTTTGAACTGCAAATGATGTATTCTTTGAAATGCATGCATACAAATACAGTAATACATAGTTTAAACAAAGATTTACATGAGCTTATTTTTAAAAACATAAACAGTATATAACAATTAGCTGGTCACTGCTGTTTTCACTTCTATTTGTCTTTGTAATTATTCGTTATTACTTTTTCCTTATTTATTTTTATTTTTATTTTTTTTATACGTTAACAAACAAAACAAAGGGACAAAGACCTAGTTCTAATTTTCTGATCCTTTAATGCAGGTGTGTTCAAAGTGTAGCCCTTGAGCCATTTTCTGGCCACAGGTCAAGTTTTTTGGCCTGCGGCATATTGTTGAAATAAAATCAAACAAAAAATATCAGTAAAAAAAATGTAAGAAAAATAAGCAAAAATATTAGCAAATTGTAATACTAATAATTAATACACTTTGTCACTTTTAACATAAAGCAGACATAATGTTTTGTCTGTTTTCAGCTTTTTTTTTCTTTTGTTTGTTTTTTACAAATTAAAATATCAAAATGGGCCCTGCGTGGTTTGACTTTTCCCTTTGTGGAAAAAGGTTGGACACTGAATATTAGGGGTATGGGAAATAATCGATTCGAATACGTTGTGCGATTCTGAATGGATTCTCTTTTTTTTTTTTTTTTTTTTTTTTTTAATCAATCCAACAAACCACTACACAGCAATACCATAACAATGCAATCCAATTCCAAAACCAAACCTAACCCAGCAACACTCAGAACTGCAATAAACAGAGCAATTGAGAGGAAACACAAACACGACACAGAACAAACCAAAAGTAGTGAAAGAAAAATGAATATTATCAACAACAGTATCAATATTAGTTATAATTTCAGCATAGAAGTGATTAAAAATCCATCATTTACATTATCATTAGACATTTATAAAAAAACAAAAAAAGAACAATAATGTCACAGTGGCTTACACTTGCATCGCATCTCATAAGCTTGACAACACACTGTGTCCAATATTTTCACAAAGATAAAATATTTTTGATTCGTTTAATAGTTAAAACAAATTTACATTATTGCAATCAGTTGACAAAACATTGTCCTTTACAATTATAAAAGCTTTTTTTAAAAAAAATCTACTACTCTGCTAGCATGTCAGCAGACTGGGGTATATCCTGCTGAAATCCTATGTATTGAATAAATACAGAATCGTTTTGAATCGAAAAAATATCGTTTTTGAATCGAGAATCACGTTGAATAAAAAAAATCGATATATTATCGAATCGCGACCCCAAAAATCGATATTGAATCGAATCGTGGGACACCCAAAGATTCGCAGCCCTTCTGTATATGATGCTGGACAGGTGAGCAACTCCATAATAATCACATTGGTAAATGAATCCAGTCGCTCAAAATTGGGCATTATTATTACTACGACCCAGCTCTCGTATTGGATCTCTTCAAATTGTGAAGGTGTGCCTAATGAAGTGTCTGTCACCTTAGTAAACAAGTTGCAAAATGTGTTTTAGATCATGCCTCAGTGGGAGAGTATTAAAAAGTAGAATATTTCCCTCCTTAGAACACTTGCACGTCGCAGACAATGTCCCCCATCCACTCTTTGACTGGCGTGATCCTTCAAAGTCCATATTCCCGTCTTCCTAGTCCTCCCAAAGCCAGGCTCCCATCCAGGAGTAATCCTCTCTGGTCCAAATGAGCCGCACAAAGCGGCACACTCTTACACGGAGAAGTTGATTTTTCTCCGTCTGTTTTATCAGATTTGTGAGCACTTAGAAACGGCTCCAAGTCTTTTCCTCCATTAAAGTAAGACACGTGTGTGCGATAGTGCTGTATGTACCTCTCAACATCTGTCTTTTGTTGTCAAATCTTCTCAGCCGCACTCTAAAGCATCTGCGGGTCATCTGGATTCAAGCGTTTAGAGAATTGAGGCTCATCTGTGGAGCTTAAAGAGGAGTTGTGCTCTTTTTCTCTTTTAAAGGTCGTCGTTCATCACAATAATGGCGGCTGATGTCTGATTGAGTGGCATTAAAGCTGGAGCATGGGTAATGGGCCTCTTCTCATAAACTTTATTATCATACAGTGTTTTATGAAATGAGTATAGGGGATTGTTTTATTGTTGCCTTATAATCTGTTTTTAAGGCTGTGTGCTGCAAAAAGCCTTCTTAGAAAAGCTGTGGCTGACCTCCAGTGCAGAACAACATCCCGCAGGAAGCCACTGAGCCAGTAGGTCCAGGTCAAGCATGGTGCTAACTGCAGGTATGTCAGAACCTGTACACCTATTTTTGAAAAGATACGTACAGTGATTAAAAGACGACAAAAGGTTGTAGTATGTTTGCCGGGCCACTGGTTGGCACTGCGCGTGCTCACGGCTTGAAGTTGTAAACACGCATGCTTCAAAGTCAAACACCTCAAAAACAATACAATGTGGCGTTCTACCAAACTGTACCGGAACAATTTGCCCTCAAAGTCAAACACCCCAAAAACAATACAACGTGGAGTTCTACCAAACTGTACTGTAACAATTTGCCCTCAAAGTCAAACAAAATATGGATTTCAAATCAATTTCACGTGTGACATCATCATATCTTTTGGGATTTCGCAAAGTTAAAATGGACCAGGATTTCACAGCATTTAACAGTATTTTTTACACTAAAATACTATAATCAAAATTTTCTGTAACGTTGCAACAAATGATGGAATATATTCAATAACAATTAAGTGTTATTTCACAAAATACTGTAATAACAGTCATCTGTATTATCTCAACAAATTTGTGATGATCCGTTGCCCAGATCATGTTTTGTTTTAGTTTATGACTTTCTTAGTTCTGTTTCAGCACCCCTGGGTTGGTGTTTCTTGGTTGCCATAGGTCAGTGGTTCTCAAATGGGGGTATGCGTACCCCTGGGGGTACTTGAAGGTATGCCAAGGGCCACGTGAGATTTTTAAAAAAATATTCCAAAAATAGCAACAATAATCCTTTATATATATTTATTTATTGAATAATACTTCAACAAAATATGAATGTAAGTTCATAAACCGTGAAAAGAAATGCAACAATGCAATATTCAGTGTTGACAACTAGATTTTTTGTGGACATTTTTAACAAATATTGATGTTAAAGATTTCTTTTTTTGTGGAAAAATTTTAAGAATTAAGTTCATGAATCCAGATGGATTTTGTGAATTGTGAATTATATTTATATAGCGCTTTTGTCTAGTGACTCAAAGCGCTTAACATAGTGAAACCCAATATCTAAGTTACATTTAAACCAGTGTGGGTGGCACTGGGAGCACGTGGGTAAAGTGTCTTGCCCAAGGACACAACGGCAGTGACTAGGATGGCGGAAGCGGGAATCGAACCTGCAACCCTCAAGTTGCTGGCACAGCCACTGTACCAACCAACCGAGCTATACCGCCCTGTCTCTATTACATTCCCCAAGAGGGCACTTTAAGTTGATGATTACTTCTATGTGTAGAAATCTTTATTTATAATTGAATCACTTGTTTATTTTTCAACAAGTTTTTAGTTATTTTTATATCTTTTTTTTCAAATAGTTCAAGAAAGACCACTACAAATGAGCAATATTTTGCATTGTTATACAATTTAATAAATCAGAAACTGATGACATAGTGCTGTATTTTACTTCTTTATCTCTTTTTTTCAACCAAAAATGCTTTGCTCTGATTAGGGGGTACTTGAATTAAAAAAATGTTCACAGGGGGTACATCACTGAAAAAAGGTTGCGAACCACTGCCATAGGTGATGATTATTTGCACCTGCCTCTGATTAGTGTTCGGGACGCTCACCTGCTCTCGGGCACTAATCAGAGAGCTATTTACTCCTGCTTTTTCACCACACTCTGGCTGTTTTGTTTGCTCCTATAGCTTTTATTTTCTTGTTTTCTTGCCTGTTTTTTGAAAATAAATATTTTTTTTCTACCTGCACACTGCTTGCGGCTCTCCGTCTGCATCTTTGGGGAAACGACCTGCTCATAAGCATGCGACGCCCCAACCATAACAAAATTACTATTAATTCAAACAGATGTGCCTCTTAAGGGGTTCCGTAGATTACGTTGCACACACTTGTACAGCGGGTGGCATTGTACTGTTAAAATGAGAGGGTAATTAAAAATACAACTGCGAAGTTACAGCATTTAGTTGTGACTTTATTGTAATTAACTATAAAATTACAGCTTTGCAGTTAATCAATCAATCAATCAATCAAAGTTTATTTGTATAGCCCTAAATCACAAGTGTCTCAAAGGGCTGCACAAGCCGCAACGACATCCGCAGTACAGAGCCCAAATAAGGGCAAGGAAAAACTCAGCCCAGTGGGACGTCTGTGACAATGACTATGAGAAACCTTGGAGAGGACCGCATATGTGGGCAATCCCCCTCCCCCCTCTCCCTCTAGGGGAGACCGAAAGCAATGGATGTCGAGCGGGTCTAACATGACATTGTGAAAGTCCAGTCCAAAGTTGATTCAACATAACAGTGAGAGTCCAGTCCATAGTGGTTCCAATAAAGGAGCGAGAGTCCCGTCCATAGTGGAGCCAGCAGGAGACCATCCCAAGCGTTAATCCCAAATTGTTGTAAAGATATTTTCCAGTAAATTACTGTAATTGTTACTGGGAAAGGAATGCAATTATTACCCAGTATTTTTTTAATCTTTAACAATGCAGCAAAAGGATTAACAGCATATTTTTTGTGGCTTTTCTAGCAGTTACAACACTATCTGGGAAACGTTACTTCCCCATTACATGCCTGGCAGGTGTCTTCAAAGGGTGAGAAGTTTTACTTTATTTTATTCAATGTTATTATACGGCAGTTCACTAGTCTGTATACATATAGGAAAGTTATGTTTAAATGTAATTTGAACACATTGCATTGTCAGTCAACAATTTTATGATGGCAATGAATGAGTTATTTCTTTTGGGACAATGTAGTCGATTAATGCTGCATTTATCTGCTCCTAATGAGTGCTGATTAGCTGCCTGCTGAGCTGTAATGTGAGCATGCAAGCCAAAAATACACAATGTGGGCTGAGTGAGTTTACTGTATGAGTGATTATGTTAATTAACCCTTCGTTGTTTTTCAAAACACTTGGGGTCAGTTTTCACTGTTGTTTTTTTGAATTATCACTGGGAGAACAAGATTGGTTAGGAGACATTGCATAGTTCTACCTATTTAAAGTGATGTGTATGGTAGTAATTTAAACTTTTTGAATTAGATGACCGAAAATTGTTCCCTTTCTTCTAAAGAGCTTTTTTTGTGTGTTTTTTGTTATTTTTTCTTTTGCTTCTCAAAATGATTACACTTTTTTTTATTAAAGTATTTAAAATACAATAAAATACAATTCCCTTACTTAACATATAAAATACTGATTTAAATGTATTACCAACAATAATTAAAATATAAATACAAATTAAGGGTGTCAAATTATCACATTAATTACAAATAATTAAGTCACATAGCGCGTTTTTTTTTTTTCAAACTATCATGATAATTACAAATAATTAACTCATTTAGTGCGTTGTGGTTTTTTAACTGCATTAATCCAAATTGTATTCTCTAACGTTACTGTCTCTGTATGCCTTTCAGTTGCCATGTCAAAATAAAACTGTAAGTCATTAATAAATAGGTTAAAGTTCGGCAGTTAAATAAGGACATTATATGTAATGTACGTGTATTAGACATTTGTGATTGACAGTCAAGAAAGGCAATCAAAGCCAACATTTCCTTTAATCGGTTTTACAAAGTTTACTATGTAATTGTGACAAACTTAGATATAGATTTATTTGTCAGATATGTTCTCTTAAAGCAATATTGGTTACATATGCTAGCACTGTGATTTATGGTTTGGGTCGACTTTATTTTATATTATCTAAAGCAGAGGAAAGGCATCACATTCAACAAAAAAAATACAATAAGATGTAAAGCCTGTTTTTGTTTAAGTACATATTTTAATGTTAATACAATTAATTTAAATGAAGATATCTCAAATTGAGGGTTTTCTCAGCATTTTTAGGAGAAATTAAAAACATATATTATAAGATGAATTTATATATATATATATATATATATATGTATATATATATGTATATATATATATATATAATGATTTATTCGCTTTTAAAATATAGTTCAATAGTTTGTGTATTTTTAATATTTAAATATTGCTAATAATAATACATTTGGGTGCCTTATGTGCATGAATATGAATGAGGTGCTAATCCTCAAGGGAGTGTCATAGAAGCTGATGACAGTGCAGGAAAGGATGCATGGGGACTTCTCACTCAGCCCTGTCACTGATATGATGAAGTGGCCACTTTCACATTGTGTGTATGTGTGCGCACCTCAGAGCTTGTCCTATCAGATGGTTATGAATAATGTATTGATAGCCAGCCTCCTGTGGTATAGCCCTCACAATCCAGCCCGAGTGTGTGTGTGTGTGTTGTGTTTAGCCTGCCCAGCTGGCAGGGGTCACAGGGGGATGCGCACACACACACATAAAGTCCCACGAGAGGTGTGTGTGTGCATGTTCCCCTTTCATCATCAATCAGCAGTGTAAACTGTTTAACAACAACAATGAGGCTGTTAAGAGGGCCCCCTCACTTCATGGGCACAAGTGGTGATAATTACCCAAACATGAAGTTGTCACTCTTCACACGCCTCCTCGGCATCTGCCCCCTTTTTCTTTCTTTTATTTGTGGATGTGTGCCGAGGCGAGCGTGACACTGAGATAGACAGTAATTGGTGAGATTGATTTTTAAAAGCGTATTCATTTGACCCCCGCCTTTGTCCGTATGGAGCATTTTCATTAGGCTTGATGAATGCTACAGCGTGGTTCCTGTCACCAGCACTACATTTAATACTCCTGCAACATCTTTTCATCCCTTACAGTAAAGGAATCTGTTAATTGTCTTTTTGACTCATATCAATGAACAGTTTATTTTTACATTTTATTTGACTAATTATATTTGTATTCCCTTGAGAGGAAATTGTGTTTTAAGAGTAAAACAAAGTATTTTACATTGCCACTAAAACACGGATGGATATATTTCAGCATCTGAGTCCCTCACAGTTCAGCCCAAGTGCTGGGCCGTACCAGTACAATATGGTACCACACAGATATTGAAAAATGTGATAATGAGGAAACAACGCTTTTAAATTCTATGACATGTTTTTGTATTAATATTAGCATTATATCCATGATTATATTGCAATATAATATTGCAATTAAGAATGACAATATAATAAATGCAATATAATATTGCAATTAAGAATGACATGTCATTACATCTGTTTGTTTTGTGATACAGTCTTCAATAACATTCCTTGTTATCTATCTCTATTTGCTGATTGGATCGGAGAAATCATATTATTTTGTCCTTATTTATTTTCAGTTTTAAAAAGTTATTTCCCCTTTCATATTGTGGTTAGTCATACAATTATTAAATCTGCACTGAATTTTAAAAAGTCTAAAAAGTAGAATTATAATTATTATCCAACACTATAGCCGCATTTTAATGACTCAACTTATCTTGTTTCCCCTAATTAATGTGTATGGAAAACTACTGTATAAAGGTGGCGGTTTTTTTGTAGCAGGGATATCCAGTGTCTGGCAGGTTGCATCCCACAGCTAGTTTGCTTTTTGGCCCAGGACATTTTGTAAAGAAGAAAAATAAAAGATTCAGGCCTGACTTTAAAGTTTTCTCTGAATCATAATCAGAGGTGGGTAGTAACACGATACATTTACTCCATTACATCTACTTGAGTAACTTTTAGTATAAATTGTACTTGAGTATATTTATAGAGAAGGAACGCTATTTTTACTCCGCTCCATTTATCTACATTCAGCTCGCTACTCGCTACTGATTTTTATCGATCTGCTAATGCACGCTTTTTTTGTTTTGTTTTGTCAGACAGACCTTCAAAGTAGGACCTATCACATGCCTGCGTTTCACCAATCAGATGCAGTCACTGGTGAAGTTAGACGCCATTTCACCGATCAAACGGTCAGGCGGTCACAAGATTAATAAATGCTTTATAAATTTCAACATTTACAAACAGTTGAAATTAATAATCAAAGTAAGTACAAAAACAGTACAAAACAGTATAAAAACCGTACAAAACACTGCCAGGGGGTTGTAAATTCAAAGTAACTAAAATAGAATGCAATATATATATATATATATATATATATATATATATATATATATATATATATATATATATAATAAAGTGCAAAGACATAGGCTCACTCAATCTCAGTAAATAACTTAAATTCGGAACACAGCATCATCGTTTTCACAGCTTTTTGGTTGTTAGAGGTAGAGTGTTTTAATGTAGAGTTCTACATCTTTTTTAAAGGTACACAAAACAGGTCGGGTATTGAGATTTATGAATATAAAACTTAGCCAATAGTGTAATGAGATTGCAAAGGTAAAATTCATTTTCAAATTTTCATTCAATACAGTCTAAAACCAAATATATATTATTTAATATATATTATTGTTTTAGTTGCTTAAGAGATATTCCTGGCTCTCAATTTGTTCATTGTTATTTTTATGTTTTTGTGCTTACTTGTTGCAGTCATCATTTAACGAACAGGTTACTCAGTACTTGAGTAGTTTTTTCACAACATACTTTTTACTTTTACTCAAGTAAATATTTGGGTGACTACTCCTTATTTTTACTTGAGTAATACATCTCTAAAGTAACAGTACTCTTATTTGAGTACAATTTCTGACTACTCTACCCACCTCTGATCATAATGTCACACAAACAATATTATTGTAGGCTATGCATTAAAATAACAGCTACAATTTAATTGTGATATTACGCTGACTTGCAGCCATGCTGACTTCATATCCAGAAAAAACATCTCCTGTGCATGTTTTGTCTACCATTTCTTTTCTACTTTTTGGAATGCTACTACGCCACAAAGTTTAGAACAGACTTGTTTATCAGTTCTCAACAGTGTCGCACAAACAAACCTTGGCGAACACCACCGCATAGCCTCGAAACTCATGAAGCTAATCCATGATATTGATCAGTGCGTTTCCTATGGGCCCCTGTAATCCATCAAGTCTAACAGTGCGGGATAGGCCTAATTTATATCATCTGAAAGGTGTAATCAAAGATGAATGAGCCCCGGCGTGATAGAAATGTGCACTGGGTCATAATTTGCAGCTCTGTGAGTAATGACACAAACAAAGGATACAAACTTCAATGCAATTTGTGGAGAATTTTACGAAATGCAGAGCAAGTTGAATGCACATAAGGTGGAATTTTGGGGAAAGATGCTCCTCTTAAGTTCTTTAGTAGCAGAACCCTGTGACTTTAGCTTTTCTCTAAAGTTTTTTTAAGAGACTTCACCGTTTTTTTTTAAAGATTTTTTTCTTTTGATTTTGGGGGCACAGAAATGATGGCAACAAGGAAAATGTGATTATAACCATAGAATCAGAAATGAAGGTAGGAAAGTTTGCAATATAATTAGTATGATATTAAGTACATTCCTAAATGATTTTTAGCACTCATATGCTAATGTGACTAGCATGTAGCTTAAAGTGTAATGGCTAACGACCAGCGTGACATTTTTTTTCTACCCTCTCCCTTCCGTGTGTGACAGGTGATTTTGTTTTATTATACTGTTTACGCATGTAAAAATTAAGAATGTTACTCAAACCTTTTAACGTGCGGTTAATTAGTTTTTTTTTAACTTCAACTTTACCTGTGGCACCGTATTACAGTAAGTAACCATCCCAACACTGGTAAATAGCGATGATAAAGTATTGTATGCGTGAATCAATATGGCTATAAAAGGTGTACCTGAGGCGCTATGAAAAGCAGTCTGCTTCTTCTAATCTTACACAAACGTGCATAATGTCTGTGTACTTTGATCCAAGTGCAATTTTCTTCATCGAATTAGCGAACAACAGCTTTAGTCTCAACACAAAAGAGAGGCTCATGTCGCACGCTGACCCTGAAGGCTGGGAGATGGCGGCAGTTTGAGGGAGTGTCTGTAAATATAAGTGCAAATATATATAAACGTTTCCCTCTCTTTAAAAGCCACTTAAGAAGTGCAACCCTTTAAATAAGGCCAGGAATAATCTGTTTCCCTCGTCGCGCTCGATCCAGCGGAGGGATTTGCAGAAACATTCGCCAGTTGACACAGATCTACATAATCATTTTAAGTTCCTCGCCGCTCCTTCCAATGATTCTCCTGCTGTCACTTCAGATACCGCTAAAACTGATTTGGGTGCCCTAATCTCCCGCTATTTCTTCGACTTGAAAAATCTCTAATATTATAAGCAGATTATTTCATTTATAATTGATTGAGTGCATTTGCCGGAGTGCCACTTCAAAGTTGGCTGAATTAAAGATGCCTTTAAGACGCCTGCTGCTGGGCGCAGCCAGTCCCTGGGTGGGGGTGAGAGGTTGTGTTTGGGACTAGGGGAGCGACACTATATATTGTAAGAATGGTAGGGAGGGGAGAGAGGAGAAGTGGCATGCAGATTTCTTAAAGTGGGCTCAGGATATGTATCCCGTTCTTGAGGAGGCATCAGGGTACACCAGGCGTGGTGCGTTCACTTGCCTCCAGGGATGTCCGTCCTAACTGTTGCTTAGAGGACAGATGAGACTCATTCAGGTGAAGTAATAAAATTAAAAACAGAGGTATCTACATCTCCATTCTGGTTGACGCCGAAGTTGTTTTAATTTCACATATGAAATCATGTAAAACAAATACATTTATTTAGGACCATCATAAAACCTTTATTAACTCCACAGGTGATATTACACGGTAAAGAGACAATCATCACTGTATGATTAAACTAAAATGAAGTAAAACTTTTCATTTTTGAGGCTGTCTAAAGGACACAACAGGACAGGCATTTACATTGTGATACTGGCCCCTATATACTGTAACCATTACATTAGTGTTGTTTTTACCACAACTTCCAAGTTTTTTGCTACGTTGCGATTGTGCCACAAATTTAACCATTCCTAGCTGACTATGCGCAAGTTCACAACTTTCCCCAATGTTCGCAACATTCCTGAACATTTTGGCAAAATATTGCCAATTATATTTTTACCTAAGTAGCATTCAAACTTATTATTTTAATAATGGACTAGTCAGCGATTATGTTCTAATTAGTTAAACGATGATTGCTTATGATCTGCTGTACAGGTTTCAGTCCGCGACTTGATTTTAACAAATTTTCAAAACCTGGTACACTAAATTCAATTGGAACAAAATAAACATAATACTGAGAAATTAATGGTTTTACTTTATTACACAAAGTAGATAATCATGGTAAAAAATAAATCAAAAGCTGTATAGTGCAAGATGTCCTGTAAACATGACATTCAGTGCAAAACGTATTTGTTATCCCATACTGTTAGGGTCTTTTAGTTGCAATTATTTACTTAAAGTTAAAAAAAAAAGAACCTGTCAGCCTATCAATTAGAATGTTATTAGAATAGAATAGAATACAGAATAAAATAGAATAGACTTTATTGTCATTATATTTGCATATAACGAGATTAAAGACTCCAACTTAAGGTGCGGTTGTGGGAACAAATATGGGGTAAAATAAACAACACAATTGAACGAACAATTGAAATAAACAGAATACTATCCAATAAAAATCAATCAATCAATCAATCAATCAATGTTTGTTTATATAGCCCCAAATCACAAATGTCTCAAAGGACTGCACAAATCATTACGACTACAACATCCTCGGAAGAACCCACAAAAGGGCAAGGAAAACTCACACCCAGTGGGCAGGGAGAATTCACATCCAGTTGGACGCCAGTGACAATGCTGACTATGAATAACAAGCAATCCTGTACAATACACAAAATACTGTAGAAATACAAAATACTGTACATTATACAGAACAAGACAAGAGTACCGAAGTAATAAATAACAATCAGTGTCGGACATATTGTACTCAAAGGGTAGTATTGCACAGTAGGGTATTAGGGCAGGATATTGTACAGGGGTGAATTATAATTATTATAAGTTAGAGTTCAACATGGTGACAGCTCTGGGGAAAAAATCTGTCTCTGAGCCTGTTTTTTCTGGCTCTGATGCACCTGTAGCGCCTGCCCGATGGTAGCAGGTGGAACAGGTGGTAGCCAGGGTGTGTGCTGTCTTTGTTGATGGTTTTTGCTTTCTTAAGGCAACGGGAGTTATGTAAATCCTTCAGGGAGGGCAGGGGGCAACCGATTATTTTTTTGTGCAGACTTTATGACCCTCTGAATCGCCTGTTTGTCTGCTTCAGTGCAGCTGGCGTACCACACTGTTATGCAGTACGTCAGCAGGCTCTCGACAGCCGAACGATAGAAGGTCACCATCAGCTGCCTCTCCAGTCTGTTCTTACTCAGCACCCTCAGGAAGTGGATTCTACCCTGGGCCTTCCAGATGACCACAGTTGTATTTTGGGTCCAGGACAGGTCACCAGATATGAGGGTGCCGAGGAACTTGAAGGAGCTGACACACTCCACCTCCTCGCCGTTGATGTAGAGGGGGGCGGTGTTTTTCCTGAAGTCAAAGATGAGTTCCTTGATTTTTGTGGTGTTCATTGCCAGATTATTCACTGAACACCATGCTGCTAGTTTCAGTACCTCATCTCTGTATGCAAACTCATCCCCCCCCTTTAATTATGTGACTAGTCGACAATAACAAATCTTTTTTTATTAATTTTTATATTTAACGTTGTTGATTATGCAGACTAAATGTTGCAGCTCTAATTCAAACGTACACGCCAACATTCTAACTAAGAAAATGTGTCCCTGTGATAAAGATCCCATCAATCACAAAAAGTATTGCTATAGATTGCTGTCAAAGGTTCAATACTGTGCTTGGTAAAAAAATGGGGGTAAGTACCTGCTATGTGCAACTTCCATTGAAATTTTGGGGGAAAAACTCCCCTGAAATCAGCCAACTCAAAAGAAGCCCACAAAATCCTAGGTGAGCTGGTAAATTGCTGTCAATATTCAAATATATTCCTCACACTTGAGTTTGATATCCAAATAAAGCATATTTTATAGATAGATTTGTTTAAATCGTGAAAGTTTTAGGGTTAAGGTTACAAAGAAAATCGAAAACACATATCAATGTTCTAAAACTGCAAGCTGATGCCTTGCTATTTAAAAAAAAATAAACTTGAAAAATCCCCACTTTTGTCGCAATTTAGAAAAAGTTGCCACGAAATCAGCCGTTTTCAACAATCAAAAGCAAAATTGAGCATGGATCGATTTTATGCTGTGTTAGAATTGGCTTAGTAAAATGACTTTGTATGTACAGTAATTTATTTATTCATATCAGTCATATTGTACTAAGCAGCCAATCCTGTGTTGCAAAAAGAAGTTACTGTTCTGGTTCTATGGTTGTCATCACACTTTCACTTATCACTGGTCTTCTTCACAAAAGACACAAACACTGCTCAAGAAGAAGAAAAACCCTTGGACACCGCTGATGTAAATTACGCTTAGATGAAGTTTCATATGATGGTTTGAACTCTACACTGTTCTACTTTTGAGGCGTTCCACTTTCTGCACAAATGAAACCCTTTCTTCTTCTCCTCTTCCTAAAATCTTTCCATGGCACACAAGTCTTAATGGGACTCAAATTTGAATCTTCATCTTTCTTTACAGATGGAGACCTAAAGCCCTCTTGCTGCCTTCTCATTGGCCTTCCACTACCTGAAGCACCTCCCCCTATTGGTCCACTTCAAGGGTCTTTATTAAAGCAGAGAAAAGAGATGGTGAGTCTTTAAAGACACACACACACACAGAAGATATGGCCCATTGGGGTGCTTAGTTCTGACTAAATGAGTCTTGACAGTGAGGAGGATGCTCGGCCCGGTATTGTACCCCCCACCTCCCAACACATGCGAACACACACACACACACACACACACACACACACACACACACACACACACGTATCTCTCCGTTTTATATGCTCTGACTCCCCCCACCCCCTGTCCAGCAGCAGCACCATAGCCCTACCACATCATAATCCTCTTAACGCTCTGCCTTATTAACCATTCATCTCAATGACATGAAAGCAACCGGCAAAAAAAGTGTGTGAGAGGGGTAGATGGTGGATGTATGGTTTGGGGGGGAGCGGGGTGGAAAAGAAAAAAAATAAAGAAGCAAATTATTTCCCAGACCCTTTGACTACCAGGCAATACTTTCCCATTTGATCATGTGACAAGTGTATCTGAGTCCGCTCTTTTAAAAGCGAGTGTCCCCTAAATTGAATTCCAATTAAGACGGCTGGGCAGATGATGAATACATGGATGATCCATGTGGCTTTTGCCTTTTTTCAATTTAGCAAATTGGGCATTGCTGATCCTTCCTACTTAACCCCCTCCAGCCCCCTCTCACCATCCCACCAAACACAGGAGGAATTCACTCATTAAGGTTCATTTGTGAATCACATTTTCATTCAACCTCCATCGCCACCCTACATGCTCACCAAAGTGCCACCTGGAATTTTTTTCCCCCAGATCTCTACTTAATTTTTGCCCCCCCACCACTAAGGTGGTCTTTTGAAAGAGATGGACCGAACCTTACACTTCTGAGTCCCTACAGAAAAGTTTATAGTCTTACAGTGGAACCTCGATTTGCGGACGTATATGGTTCTTGAACATAGATAGTAAACTGAAAAGTTAGTATTGTGAAGCAGAGTTCCCCAGAAGAATCCATGTAAAATAATTGGTTCTAGCCTCAACAAAAGTCCCTATTTTAGTAAAGAACTCCATAATTTAAAGACACTATACTGCATATATGTGTGTGTGTGTATATTGTATATATATCATCCATCCAACCATTTTCTACCGCTTGTCCCTTTTGGGGTCGCGGGGGGTGCTGGAGCCTATCTCAGTTGCATTTGGGCGGAAGGCGTCGTACACTATGGACAAGTCTCCATTTCATCACAGTGTATGTATACGAATCAAACCAATACAACACGGGGGTCTCCATCCATCCATTTTCTACAGCTTATTCCCTTCGGGGGTAATGACTCAAAAATCTTCATCCAAACAGCACAACAACAGCAAGCTTAAATGTCAACATGCGCACACACACACACACACACACACACACACACACACACACACACACACACACACACACACACAAAAATGTCTTGTTGGTGCGCTCCAAAACATTAACCACCATGTATAGCAGTGTTAGGCAATCCTTCTTTGGCTTGTGTCTCGGTAGTGCCTTCTCCTTGACTGTGGCATCTTTTTCTGTGAGAGTTTGAACACATTTAAAATGTTTCTGATCACGCAAATTTATCTTTAAGACAGGCTGACCCAGTACTGGCCGACACAAGGTATGACAATTGTCAGAAGTGCCGATTGCCATCAAAACTCTTGAAAATGGCTACGCCCATGTGTTCAGGATATGCCGTGGGGTGCCCCATCTCTTTAAAATGTTTGGTGTCATCAAAATGGCAGTCCAGATGTCTTTAAGCGGCATGCAAAATTAATGATTGAAGCGTTCATTCGCCAAAGCATGGTTTGCACAAAGAGGCATACTTGGCATGATATAAAGGTTTGTAAACCGAAAAGTTCTCAAAAAGAGGTGTCAAAATTGAGGTACCACTTTATAATTAATCACACAGACATGAGTTTGCACTCCTCAGCAATCATTTTATTGTCTTCAGCTTCAGAAATGATGTTTGCTCTCTATAAGAACCGTAGCTCCCCATTACCATCAGCACTCATGCTGCCCATGAATATGACTTACCTATCTTTCCAGTTACTTGTGTTGCCAGCTATGTTGACAATATTGGCACTGTGTTGACTCATTTTCAGTGGATAGTAAATATATACTGCTGTATAAGATGTACACTGACTCCTGTAAAGTATGTCCAATTTTACTTTCTATAATATTGTCCCTTGATATTATGTACTGCATGAAATGGTAGCTGAAATTTAAGATTCTTTCTATACCAACTGCAGACCTCTAGTAGCTATAGTGGATGTCCATTAAAATTGGAGAGAGAAAAGTGGTTTAACAGATAGCTTGTCCATCGTTTCTCCTCTTGTACAGCTGAAGCGTGAAATACAGCGCTGCTCCACATGTGTTGTGGACCCGCCAAGAAAAAATGCGCCTTTCCTTTCAGGCGCCGACAAGTGAAACACCGTAACTCCTGTTAGGCCCACTAAAGACACCATGTCCACAGGCTTTGTAAGGTCTGTTTGCCTTGCACACATCTTGTTTTCTCTGGGCTTCCTCAGCACTCTAAAGTCCTTTTCAGAGAGTTTATGAAGGCCTATAAAGCCTTGGCCATGTTTGCATTGGGGAATAGTCTGCTGAGAGGGTGCTAAAGGAGCATGTCGGAGCACGGGTCCCAGAGTGTTTCGGGTTAAGAGCGCCACTGCTGAAGAATCCGCCCCTTTCTCGGGTAATCTGTTACACCTCCTTCTGAATAAATAGCCACAGAGCATTTGACACAGTCCTGTCAGGGTACACGTTTAGTCGCCCTGTCCTTCGGCCACAAGAGA
Source organism: Nerophis ophidion (assembly GCF_033978795.1). Taxonomy (NCBI): domain Eukaryota; kingdom Metazoa; phylum Chordata; class Actinopteri; order Syngnathiformes; family Syngnathidae; genus Nerophis; species Nerophis ophidion. Next base: position 29,526,283 of record NC_084636.1, on the reverse strand, counting down.
GAGGAGAGGTAAGGGAGGCATCTTTACTAAGCAATAAACACCTAATCAGTGTTTTCTTGACATGAACATTATCCTATATAACCTGGTCCTGAATGCAAAGCAGTGAGAATTACCACATAAAAGGAGCATACATTGTAATTTTCACACTATTAAGGCATCCATTAAAGGCCTACTGAAATGAGATTTTCTTATTTAAACGGGTATAGCAGGTCCATTCTATGTGTCATACTTGATCATTTCGCGATATTGCCATATTTTTACTGAAACGATTTAGTAGAGAACATCGATGATAAAGTTCGCAACTTTTGGTCGCTGATAAAAAAGCCTTGCCTTTACCGGAAGTCCTCACATTGTTTATAATGGGAGCCTCCAGCAGCAAGAGCTATTCGGGCCGAGAAAACGACAATTTCCCCATTAATTTGAGCGAAAATGAAAGATTCGTGGATGATGATATTGATAGCAAAGGACTAGAAAAAAAATGAAAATAAAGTTAAAAAAAGGCGATTGCATTGGGACAGATTCAGATGTTTTTAGACACATTTACTAGGATAATTTTGGGAAATCCCTTATCTTTCTATTGTGTTGCTAGTGTTTTAGTGAGATTAAACCGTACCTGATAGTCGGAGGGGTGTGTCCACGGGTGTCTTGACGCATCCTGGGCATCCATAACACCTCAGCAATGCCACAAGCAGATTGCCTCCATGCCACGCCGTATTGATGCAGTAATCCATGCAAAAGGATTTCCAACCAAAAACTGAGTGCATTAAGTGACATTTTCAAATGTTTGATTTTGTTTTGCTGTTATAAATTTTTTTTTACTTGGTCGGAGGAAATATTCTAATTTTTTTAGATAGGATTTTTGAGTTTTCTTAAGCTGTATGCCATAATCACCAATTTTAAAATGATAAAACGCTTGCAATATTTCAGTTGATGTGTAGTGAATCCAGAATGTATGACATTTTAATGTTTTAGTTGCATTACAGAAAATAAAGGACTTTATCACAATATTCTAATTTTTTGAGACAGTCCTGTAGAATACACAAAAAAGAGAAAAACGTGTTCTAGTCTTACATAAGGATTGCGAATGAGGCGAAATTCCAAAAAAGTGCAGTTCCCGTTTAACATTGAGCAGAGTTAAAATTAGCAATATCAAGTTTGAAGCCCAGATTTGAAAGGATGTGCAGTGACTGCAGTCACTAAACACAAGTAAAATCATGTGAAATGTGAACTATATTTATATAAGGCTTTTCTCTAGTGACTCAAAGCGCTTTACATAGTGAAACCCAATATCTAAGTTACATTGTGGGTGGCACTGGGAGCAGGTGGGTAAAGTGTCTTGCCCAAGGACACAACGGCAATGACTAGGATGGCGGAAGCGGGAATCAAACGTGCATTCCTCAAGTTGCTGGCACGGCCACTCTACCAACCGAGCTATGCCGCTATGTCCTTTTGTTACTGTTTTTGCAGATTTTCCGTGCATCTGGCAGATCAATGGCAAATTATGTTTTTATTATTCTTCTTTGGTAGTCCATCGTTATCAACAATAACGCCTGATGCAAGTATGTAGGTTAATTTGTGTCTTTATTACGAAAGCATTTTTTTTTAATGAATTTTTTGCACTTGAATTTTGTGAACTGACTTTTTTTCTATCAAATTATTCTGACAATTTCATTCAAACAAATTTTGTTTTTCAAAATTAATACATTTTTTTAAATGAAGTGTCGAAAAATTTGGTGCTTCAAGAAGACAGACTCACTTCTGGTAAATTAGGAGTCAAGCAGTAACTCAAAACCAGCCAATGACATGTCAAGTTTGCGAAACAAAGTTTGCAAAACGGCATAAAAAAGACAGTTAACTGGAATACCTTGGCATAATACAACATAATTAACATTTCAATGCAGCCCGCTGAGTATTTTCAAACTTCAGAAATGATCCCAATGGTTGAATCTGCATTTTTGAGTGGCATATGGTTTCTATAAGACGTTATATGCAGCTAAACTGACTGTGATACACGATGTGACCAGCAGATGGTGGTGAATAGACTTAGACTTCCTTTTTGTTGTCCTTCAAATTTGAACTTTACAGTACAGTTTAGAAAAAAATGTTGTTGCATTAGCTTATGGTAGTGCAGGATAAAAAGCAATAAGGTGCATATATAATTGAATAGATTACTGTACAGATAAATATATTGAACTTTATCATATGCATCCACATTTATGGATGTATGTTGTCTTTTTATTCCAGCGAGTTAATCCATTTTGGGAGGAATTGAGGGGATAATTATAATGCGTTTAAGAGTCTTGCGGCCAGAGGGAAGAAGCTGTTACAGAACCTGGTGGTTCTGCTTCGGAGGCTGCGGAACTTCTTTCTAGAGTCCAGCAATGAAAACAGTCCTTGGTGGGGGTGGGAGGAGTCTTTGCAGATTTTCTGAGCCCTGGTCAGGCAGCGGCTTTTTGCGATCTCCTGGATAGGAGGAAGAGGAGTCCTGATGATCTTTTCCGCCGTCCTCACCACTCTGGTGAGACTTCCTGTCTGAGGCACTGCAGACTCATAATGATGTTTTCAGTTAAGCGTAACAAAGAAGACATGTTTGGATGCATTCATAGAGGGAAGAATAATTGTTTGATTGTAAGCTCGTTATTCAAAAGACAAGGTTCTGTCATTAGTAGATGAACAACACACTATGGTGACCATAGTAACAGTGATATTATATCGAATAAGTGGAAGTTTTTCATCCTTTTGCCTTTATTTTTTACTGTGTTCGTTGCATCTTTGTTGCTCTTGCTTGATTAAAAAATATCTTGATCAAAGAGGCGACCCACAGTAGAGGAGCAACGTTTTATATATTCTCAATATTCAGTGCTTTATTGTTCGTAGTCAATATTGTAAATCCCACAATGAATATTTTTATGTACATTCGAGTGTCTTTTTCAGTAAAAAACTAAACAGACCATCTCAAAAACAGATTTAACTTTTTTTATTTTACGGAATTAAATGACAGTAAGAATGTAACTAAAATATAGAATGTGGGATTTACAATATAAACTATGAACAATAAAAAAAATGAATATTGAGTATTTATATTGTGGGCCACATTTAAATGTTAATTATGTTGTATTATGCCCAGGTAGCCCAGTTTACACAAAAAAGTATTTTACATAAATTCATCCATCCATCCATCTTCTTCCGCTTATCCGAGGTCGGGTTGCGGGGGCAGCAGCCTAAGCAGGGAAGCCCAGACTTCCCTCTCCCCAGCCACTTCGTCCAGCTCTTCCTGGGGGATCCCGAGGCGTTCCCAGGCCAGCCGGGAGACATAGTCTTCCCAACATGTCCTGGGTCTTCCCCGTGGCCTCCTACCGGTTGGATGTGCCCTAAACACCTCCCTAGGGAGGCATTCGGGTGGCATCCTGACCAGATGCCCGAACCACCTCATCTGGCTCCTCTCGATGTGGAGGAGCATGAATTAACCATAAATTCAGTGTAAAAAAATTTTTTTTGTAACAAATACACAAATTAACTTAGGGGGCATGGTATGGTGGGTAGACAACCGTGCCAGAAATTTGAGGGTTGCAGGTTTGCTCCCCGCCTCATGCCATCCAAATCACTGCTATTGTGTCCTTGGGCAGGACACTTCACCCTTTCCACCAGTGCCGCTGACAATGGTGAATGATTGTTTGGTGGTGGTCGGAGGGGCTGTAGGCGCAAACTGGCAGCCATGCTTCCGTCAGTCTACCCCAGGGCAGCTGTGGCTACAGATGTAGCTTGAATGTGGAGTGAATGAATGATGAGTTCTCAGTTCTCTGTGCAGCACTTTGAGTGTCCAGAAAAGCGCTATATCAATCTAATCTATTATTTATTATTATTAACCTCCATTCAAGGGTTGTTTCCAGACGCATGGGATCTCATAAGGCTCTGTAGACCAAACTCAGTGCACAGACAGTTTTAAATGGCAAATTAGTTCATATAAAGCAGGCTAATGCTTTCTATAAATAATTAGTAAAGGTTATTGTTTCATTAAAAAATATTCAAACTGATGTATTGTACAGTAGTTTAAAATGTTTCATAGTTCAAGTCTTTTTTTAATTGTCTATTGGAGACTAGGGCTTCACGGTGGAAGAGGGGTTAGTGCGTCTGCCTCACAAGGTCCTGCAGTCCTGGGTTCGAATCCAGGCTCGGGATCTTTCTGTGTGGAGTTTGCATGTTCTCCCCGTGAATGCGTCGGTTCCCTCCGGGTACTCCGGCTTCCTCCCAGTTCCAAAGACATGCACCTGGGGATAGGTTGGTTGGCAACACTAAATTGGCCCTAGTGTGTGAATGTGAGTGTGAATGTTGTCTGTCTAGCTGTGTTGGCCCTGCGATGAGGTGGCGACTTGTCCAGGGTGTACCCTGCCTTCCGCCCGATTGTAGCTGAGATAGGCGCCAGCGCCCCCCGCGACCCCGAAAGGGAATAAGCGGTAGAAATGGATGGATATTGGAGACTATATATTCATGGAAAGTTCAATATAAGCAATATTGTTGTAAAGTTTTGTACAAAACAAAACATACTTATAGCTATTTTTGAAAATAAATAAGCTGATAAAACTGACCTATTTTAAATGATACTGTTAACTTTTTAAAATTGTGCAATGCAATGAATCATTGGCACTTTTTTCTGTGTATTCAGAATAACACAGACTGGGCAGTCCAAAATGACCGAATAAGGGTAGCATCGGAAATTGTTTTAAGTTGTTTGCAAATCCTATCTCAGCTAGTTTTATTCATCTACTTTGACAATAAAGTGATTCTATCAAGTATATAACTCACATAGTGTGTTGTACAGTTAAATAAATATCAAGGTCTCAATAGCTGAACATACAGTATGTCCCCTAGAAGGGTTATGACAGGAAATAATTGACTAATTAGCCCTAGAAAATTAGCCCTGGAAAAGGTGCATATATTGTGCTTGTGTTACTCCCGATTGACAGTGAGAACATTTTTTTTTTGGCATAGCCCTCAACAGAGTGCAGACTTTCGCCAAGTCCCAAAAATCATAAATTGTCCGAGTTTAGTTTTCATGTCAATGCGTGAATCTAGCTGGAAATGTCAAAGTTGACAAAATAAATGTGTATAAAAAACTTATTTTGGATTGTCTGTAATGCTGGCGATCATCTCAGTATTGGTTGATGGAGCACTGTCTAACTCTTCTTTCTAGAAAATTGATGTATTGGGGCTAACATTCCCTTCAGAAGGTGTATGTGTTGTCATATGTGTTGTCGGTCACAGGAAGTCACGCACGTGTGCGGAGGATGCATGGCAGCAGGACGAGGTAGTATGTTTGGTGTGGCCTGTCGCAGGTTTAATTCCCCGTGCTGGCGTCAAAGTGTCTCAGCTGCGCATCACCTCACATATTCAGATTTGGGCCGTGCTGCCATGTGCACTTGGAGATATTCCTCGGCCCCCACCCTCGTTTCATTCGGGGGGCTTGTGAGGAGCCTCGGCATGGCGTTTAAAAAGGAGATTAAGTTTCCTGCAGAAAGCAAAGCTCCTTAAGGGGGTATCTTTGTGCCTCTCAGCCGCTTGGTCAGTGAGGGATTCGCCGGGGGGTGGGGCGGGGAGGAATAGGGGGGCTCGCTGTGAACTCTGTAGAGGTAGTGGAGGCCGAGTGGGGGTGCTGACCTGACTCCCAACCCCACACTGAACCTTCAGCTGAACCTTCAGGTGCCAGTGGAAAGACACACAAAAAGGGGTTACCTTCATCGACATCATTGCACACGAAAAAGCCCATGGACCGAATGGCATTTGTGGCGCCCCCTATGTCTTGGTAGACATGCCAGCATGTAATACACATGTATTACATACATATTTAATTTCCCTGAAAGAACTCTCCGGAAGGAATAAATAAAGTACTATCTATCTATCTACATATCATTTAACAAATGGTCAATGACTTATGGACAGAAGTGGGTAGAGAACCCTACTTAAGTGAGATTACCGTTCTTTAGAATCATAGGACTCAAGTAAAAAGTAGTCATCAAAAAGAATTACTTGACCAAGAGAAATCAAGCATTCCACGAAAAAATACTCAAGTATTGAGTAACTTGTGAGTAACTTCTGATTCATTTTGTAGCAATTTTTCAGTGGTTCTTGGACTACAATTGTGGTTGATGTCAGCCCTTTGAGACACTAGTGATTTAGGGCTATATAAGTAAACATTGATTGATTGATGTAAGCATACGTCTGTAAAACATAAAAACCATGTACAATTAATGCAACATGTTTTCTCTGGTTTGAAGTGAAATTCTTGTTTGCTGAAATGTGAACATTTCTACTGACACGGATGAAAGCACATGATAGAAATTAAATTTTTACTAGTTTGAAAGTAATCATTGAAGCTTTGTGCTGCCTTGTCTGATTACATGTCACTTTTTACACTCAGTACATTTGTATGCAACAATTTAGTCTGTTTTTTCAAATAATTCAGTTTCTTCTGTTTTCACAGTTACATTTTTAGTTTTAGTTTCTATGCTCTTATTTCTAATGTGACTGATGGCCATACACAGTGTGCCTCTTGTACACTAGGAGGCGATTGTGGTCTTTTCGGCTACGTGGAAAATGTAAATACAGTAGAAGAAGAGAATGCTACATGCTAACAAGCTAGTGCTAGTGAAGTGAAGTGAAGTATATTTATATAGCGCTTTTCTCTAGTAACTTCTCAAGGTACTTTCAAAAGTAAATTTGGATACACTTTAAAGTAGTCAGTGTACAGATTTTGTACAGCAGTACAACTGTGCTATCCGTTGACAATAAGACCACACAAAAAAAAGTTTTGCCTAATACTCCAGCTGGCAACACAAGTGAGCAAGCAGCAAGATCAATTTGTCTAGGGTTGCATGAGTGCTTCTGGTAACTGGAGAGCTATGGGTAACTGAGGGAAATTCCAATGAGTGCTGATGACATTCTGCAGCAGAGCCCGCCAAAATGCTTGAACAAATCAAGTATTGCTTTGAAAGGTCAATGCGCGGCAAAAATGATTTTCTCTTGCCTGGTTTGGGGCTGCATGAGTGCTGCCGGCACCGGGGAGATGCGGTTCATTGATGGAAACAGACAGGTAAAGCGAAATTGTGAAAAGCAAGTGCTTGCTTAAAAAAGACCGATTTACACCCCTGGTGTACAGTATGTCATCATAAATTGACAGAAAATGTGTCAAGGGAGGGTTTACTAGTAAGTTTTAAGCGCCGGATCTAACAGATAACTGCACATTTCCATTGCTGTTTTGTGTTGTTGGTAACGTTTTAATGTGTTTAAATAACACCTGTGATTATTGAGATCATCAAAGACATACAAAAGGATTGCTATTTTAGTGATTTGTTTTCTGAGGTTCCTGCTTACCAGTTGTCTCAAACAGCCGGGATGTACTGGTGTCATGTCGTGTAATTAAAATGTCTTATTTTGGGAACTTTCTGACGCTTGTTGAACAAGTAGGTTTCTATTTTATCATACCACCGGCCAGTGTTAGTTTTGACAGCAATTTTTAATGAAGTTTTAGTAATAGTCTTCTGACAAAAAGGTATTTTAGTTTTAGTAATATTTTAGTCATCTAAATTAATTTAGTTTTAGTTTTAGTCTGGTTGCAGTCGACTAAATTCCTCAACAATTTAGTCGACTAAATTTACAGTACATTTTGTCGACAAAAATATAAATTATAACAGACAACGCATGAAGTTGTCTTGAAAGCACTTTTATTAATTAGTTATTATTGCAGCGCATCTCAAAAACCAAATTCACTAGAACTGCAATCCATGAATATTTTTAAAAAGTACATTTCTCACTTACCATATTGTGTTATTTTAGCTGACATTTTGCTTTTTTTTTTTTTTTTTCCAAATGTTGAAGAATTTATTACTAAAATGATCACATGAAAAAACAAACTAGTTTTATTCTAGATTGGTGGGCCAGCTCGCTTATGGTTACTACAAAAGTAGTGGTTGTGTAAGCAGTTTTGCTCCTTCTCTATTGTGTTTAATGGTAATAATAATTCAGTACAGCATGAGTCATTTGGAAATATTAGTTTAGGCCTATTCACTGTTGCGTAGATGTCCTGATGATTAGCTTACAGATGGCTCTTCACGTTGTTTGTATTTTTACAAGAAAAAAATCGAGCTACCGGGTTTACGACGTATCATGTCGTTTCAAAGGTAAAACGTCTCCATCGTCTTCTCTTCCTTCCAGGTGTAGAAGACATTGAAATGTTGTGTGTAAAAATACAGTAGGGATGTAAAGATATGATAATTTTAAATCACATTTATTGTGACCAAAATGATCACGGCTGTTATCATTGGGGGCGGTTTAGCTCAGTTGGTAGAGTGGCCGTGCCAGCAACTTGAGGGTTGCAGGTTCAATTCCCGCTTCTGCCAACCTAGTCACTGCCGTTGTGTCCTTGGGCAAGACACTTTACCCACCTGCTTCCAGTGCCACCCACACTGGTTTGATTGTAACTTTGATATTGGGTTTCACTATGTAAAGTGCTTTGAGTCACTAGAGAAAAAGCGCTATATAAATATAATTACTTCACTTATTATTGTGGTATTGTGGAATGTGCTTAAAAAGCATTTTAAACATAACTAAAATAAATAGACACATTTTTAGAAACGCCACTATTTTGCATGTCTTGTGTTTTTTTATGTTTCAGTAAAGTGTTTAAGTCATAGTGTTGTATCTGTTTTAATTGCATCACTTTTATTGTACTGTAAATATTGGTTTGTACTGTAGCACTTTAAGATTTATTTAAATAAAATTAAGTAAATTAAGTATCACTTCTGGCGGGCGTTGTGTCTGTCCTACTCTGTTCAGCGGTACTTGAAAGCATCATAAAAACACCTCTGTCTCTTTTCCTGTGAGGAAAGATTGATCATTATAATTCCGTGCTTCGAGAGCACAATTTGTAGGTTTAATGTTTACAACTGAATAGCTTAGTTCCTCAGACTGTAATGTTGTTTTTAACGGGGGAAGGCATGTCTCTTGTCTTCATGTTAACATTCAAGCTCGCGAGCTGGCACCAGTCAGTCCGCCGTAAGTTTATCAAAGTGCTGTTATAAAACACTCAGTTTTTGGATCATTTTAATTTAAAAGGGTAGAATAGAATAGAATAGAAAGTACTTTATTGATCCCTGGGGGAAATTCAGCACCACAGTTCGCTCACAATAGACAATAATAATAATAAATATATAACATATATTATATATGTAATATATGAATACTATAAATATATTCTACATATTTTCTACATTTAAGTGCAGTCAAGGAACATATACATTGTACAGTCTGATGGCTGTCGGTATGAAAGACCTCCTGTGTCGTTCCGTGTTGCATTTTGGGAGTCTGAGCCTTCCACTGAACGTGCTTATTCTTTCCGCAAGGTCCGATAGTACTGGGTGGGAGGTGTTGTCCATAATGGCTAGGAGTTTTGCTGGACTTTTCCTCTCTGACACCACTACCAGAGAGTCCAGCTCCACTCCCACCATGTTACTGGCCTTCTCTACCAACTGGTCCAATCTGTTTGTGTCCCTCACTCTTAGCCCGCCACCACCGACTCGTAGAACATCTTCAACATCTTTGTACAGAGAGGTAATATTAACCGTCTGGAGTTTTGCCACCGTCATCATTATTACCTTTTATTGTTACATCCCTACAATATAATCTTGTTTCCTGGGGAAATGTCCAAACACCGTGTCTTAGTAGTTGTAGTTCTGATTGATCCCTGCCGTGATTTATCCCCGCCCCTTTCCTGCATGCTACTGTGGGTGGACGGACTCCTTATTTGTTTCTCCCGCTTAAAGACAAATTTGTATATGATTGGATTTCGTTTATGTCAACATTTTCATCTCGTTTTTATTTACATAGACTAAATTGTCAATTAATTTAGTCATTTTTTTCGTCAACGTGAATTTGTTTTGATTCGTTATCCTACTTTTGTCAGGGGAAAATAGGTCGTTGACGATAACTAAGACAAATTTTTTTCGTCAACAAAATTATTCCCGCCTTGTTATACCTAGCGAGGAAGAATGCAGGGCTCCGTTTGACAGGTGAAATGGAGTCAAACGCCATTAAAAATGTATGTTGAATTGGTGAAACAGAAGCACATGACAGTGCCTGCCAGATAAAGGATCGCTGCCAAATTAATTAGTCTTTGCAAGTCTTAATCAATAAATTACAAATAAATGTAACGATCGGAATGAAACTCAGTGTAACGAAGTAAAGGTAGCGTGTCTTCCTTATGTTACATTAAGACTACTTTGACAAGTACAATATATCCAAAAAGTTACTTAAGTAAATGTAACAAGGTAAATGTAATGAGTTACTACCCACTTCTGCTTATGGACAATTAGTTGCTGAGTCTCATTCCCCTGCAAAGACGTTTTGATTGATGGCAGCCATTTTTTTTCAACCAATTTTTCTCAGATTTTACAATGAAAAATGTTTTTGTCATTTTCCAAAAGGTGTGTACCAACATTTTGTGGCTATTTAGCAAAACACACTAAAGTTACAGCAGGTGTTTTGTAAAGTGCATTGAGCTGTGTGAGAAACTATAAGCCTAACTGATTTACAGGGTTTAATAACAGCGACACCATATGGTGTTTGTGTCAGAAAAACAATAAAAAAATGGCAACACAGTAGAGCAGGGGTGTCGCCAGACAGATTTCACTGGGGCATGTGCCCCACTGTTTATCTGCTGTGCCCCAGTAAAAATTTCACCAATAAAAAAAACGCTTCAGAGTTTTAAGTCTACATAACATGGACAACAGCGCACATACTACTTAGTATGATAATTGATTGCTACTGTATTCACTCCACGAAACAATGAGAACATGTCTAATTAGTATGGTAATTTATTCACGTGTGGATCGAGACTTCGGTTGAGAGAGACAGAGAGAGAGAGGATGAGAATCACTGCGTGAGGTAGGTAACGTTAGCCAACAACAATTTGTTAATTACATTATTTTGATTTTGATTTGACTCAAACTGTAACTCCTAAATGAATTTAAGAAAGTTATTCGCCCGCAACAGAAAAGAAGCAGCAGGAATGAGAGATGTAAGTGAAGTCCTAGCTAGCTAGGCAACATCATTGTCTTAAGTTGATGCTAAGTTAGCTTCCTTGTATCAAGACAAACATATTCATTTGCTGTACGAGCTGTCGGGGGAATTTCCAATGAACATGAAACATAATGTTGGTTATTGTCTGCTTGTTCTGCATCAATGATGATTTGGAGTAAGCATGTGTGAGTTGAGTGCTTCTCAAATGGTTTATCTTCAGGAAGAAAAACATTTTTCCATATCATCAAGTCCTGAGCCAAATTTTTAAAGCATACAAGTTTATTTCACAGAAAAATAGCACAGTAGACTTGTCTTGATAATCGGTGTGACTTTGACTAAAATAATCTTGTTTTGTCACCAGAAAAATGGCTACAGCTAAAGCATGTGGATTTGTTTCCTGAAAAAATAGTAACATTTCTGTATTTGTTTTCAGAAAGATGGCTGAAAATATCGGGTTTTGTTGCCCCATTTAGATTTTTAAAAAATATATTTCCATGTCTGTCCTGAGTCCTCCTCCAACTTTTTATTCAGTTTGCCTTTTGCTAAAATACTCACTAATAGTCACTAGAAAAATGGCTAAAAATATCTGGTTTTGTTGCCACAATTTGATTTTTTTCTCCCTAAACTTTTTTTTTTTCATGCACACATCTGACTGCGACTCACTGAAAATGACACACAATCCACTTTTATGTCACGACCCAGCAGTTGAGAACCACTGGTCAACTGTATAACAGTTACTGTAATATTTCCATGTCTGTCCAGAGTGATTGACCACTTTGCAAAAATGAAAAGGAGACGTTACAGTTTACTTCTCAGAAAATGATTCCCTGAACAGACACACAACAGTTGTTCATTTATTCTACTACTGTGGCTTTATTGTTTTGTGTATATTTTATAGTTTTGTGTATCTGAAATAGGATTAGCCACATTGCCATGAATAGAAATTAAATAATATAAAAGAACCAAGAGATGTAGGGGTGCTTTATTTTTTGTTTTACTTTTGTAGATGTTAAATTTGCAGATGATTACTGCAATATATATTTCAAAAAGATTCATTTCTCTTCCTTTTTGCTTTTACCAGTAGCAGTTTAGAAGTCTGGAGTAAAAAAGTGCACAAGTAGGTCAAATGCATTAGTTAATTTCAGGTGGTTAATCAAAGATCCATACAACATAATCTAATATGATTTCATAGTTTAAAGCACTATTTTTGTATTTTTTATGATAATAAAAATGTTTTTTCTTGCACGCTTTGCACGCTCACATGAATTATTTGGGGCCCAGGTGTGCCCCAGTACAGTATTAAGTCTAGTGACGCCCCTGGAGTAGAGATGCAGGTTTTGGCCCATTTTGGCATTAGCTTACAAAAACAAATGCATAATCATGTTTTATTGTTCAATTTGTTACACAATTTATCTTCACCTGCCTTTCCAAACATAGTTCCTCATTTTAAAAATTGCTCATGTGGTCTGAGAGTGATTCAGTCAACTTCTTTTTTTATTTTATCATCTCATTTCACTTGATGAATGCGACTAAAACATTTTGAAAGTGATCTAAAGGTAGCCCATAACTCGTTCTGGATTATGCCGGGTATCAGTTAGGCTTCCACTGCATTGATATTCGCCATTCAGAAAGCAGCAGATTTTTAACAAATATAGAAAATATGAACTTAATGGGGTTGAAAGCTACCTTTCAAAAAAGGCTTTGAACCAATCCTTTGGACTGAATAGAGAGGAGCAGAGAAAACCCTTACTCCGTCTTTTAGTTGATTAGCAATACTGATGACGGGGTTGAATGGCAGAGGGGGGCAAAAATTCTAATACGGGGCTAAAAAAAAGAGCCTTATCTGCTCTATTCAGCAGCGCGCCAGCACTGTCAGGTCCTGCCAATAGCCGTAATGGACCCTAATTCCACATCAATGCAGCCTAAATGAAGTGTCAGTAGAAGATTGATCTGCTGAGATGAAGCTGCGCTCAGTGGACACACCCAGTTCGCCTCTGCAAGTACCTTCAGGCCCCTCACAGCACGCACACCTGTCCCACTGCATGCAGATTAAAAAAAATTCCCAAATATAATCACCTTTTTCCTAAGCAAGCGGAGGCTACATTGCTGTCGCAAATGTTTTTGATGGTTGTCTAATATCTGCTAGGCCGCTTTTGATGAAGGTGCGTCGCCTCGTCATCTAGTGTTGTGTGACAGGTGCACAGGCGCTGTAATGCCGCCAGCGGGAGACTTTGCAGGGAGCTTAAACACAAGCAGTCCTCCTGCTGTACACATCTAAACCCCCCATTTTACTCCTTTGCGTGAGTAATTCTTGTCCACAGAAATGGATTTTTACTCTCTGTCACATTTGAAGCGCCACTCTTCCTCCATGGGGAGTATTAGGCTAATCGCGCAGTAATTCCTAACTTCTCAAAATGTAGTGTGAAGTGTATCAAAATGTACTGTATAGTTGGGCGCTAAAGGACAATTAATCCAGTACCACCAAAATAATATTTTTTTTATTAAATTATGTTATTGATTAAATGTTGGTGCCTCACAATACGAAGGTTCTGGGTTCAATCCGGGGCTCAGGATGTTTGCATGTTCTCCCCGTGAATGCGTGGGTTTCCTCCGGGTACTCCGGCTTCCTCCCACCTCCAAAGACATGCACCTGGGGATAGGTTGAGTGGCAGCACTAAATTGGCCCTAGTGTGAGTGTGTATGTTGTCTGTCTATTTGTGTTGATTCTGCGATAAGATGGCGTCTTGTACAGGGTGTACACCGCCTTCAGCCCGTGTGCAGCTGGGATAGGCCCCAGCACCCCCTGCAACCCTGTAAAGCAGTGGTCCCCAACATTTTTGTAGCTACGGACCGGTCAACGCTTCATAATTTGTCCCGTGGCCCGGAGATTTTTTTTTTGTCATGAAAAAGGGATGTTTTTTGGGTTGGTGCACTAATTGTAAGTGTATCTTTTGTGTTTTATGTTGATTTAATAAAAAAATTTAAAAAACATTTTTTTTAATTCTTCTGTGACCCGTTAACAGAAGAATTTGGGGACCACTGCTCTAAGGGACAAGCAATAGAAAATAGATGGATGATTAAATGTTGTATTTATTATTTCAATATTACATGGTATAACTTTAGTATATATTTGTAAATCTATTTTCATTGTATGAATACATCTCATTCACTGACTTTATATTCTTAATAGTATTCATATAATTTGTTTTAGTATTAATACATTTTTACTACAATAGTAGTTTGACAGTTTAACTAATGAAGTAATCTTTTTTTTTTTTATTAATTACCGGAAATGCATCTTTAAGGGCTGCAGAAAGATGATCAACCTTTTAGAAGTATCAGATAGACAATAATTTAAGACTAAATTCAAATTGAATGATTAATACTAAAAACGAATAACATGAAATTAAATCAACCTGATGTTGCTAAATAGAACCAAAATATTACAGGCCACTCCAGTAAAAAAAATATATATGTCTGTGATTTTCAATCCAAATGTATTGGCTCCTTGTACCTATATATGGTTCCCGGTATTTGTTGCACTGAAATTGAATTTTTATCATTTTGACTTGAGTCTAATGACTTAAAGTGTGACTAATAAGGTCCTTGGAGTTTCCATTTGATGTTTAAATCACATTGAGGCTAACGTTTTGCTCATAGTAAAAACTTCCTCCACATCAAACAGACTTTATGCATATGATTGGAACACTGTGAATGGTGTGTGTGTGTGTGTGTGTGTGTGTGTGTGTGTGTGTGTGTGTGTGTGTGTGTGTGTGTGTGTGTGTGTGTGTGTGTGTGTGTGTATGTTTGTGTGTGCGTGGGTGAGGAAATAAGCAAAAACATACATAGCGTAAAAATGCGGACTTCATGAGAACCAGCAGGTTGCGGGATGAGCTTCCCAGGTGAGCAGCGAGTGTGTCGGTGTCACTTTGATTAAGTCTAATGCGGCAGCTTTTGGCGCATGTGGTCAGGTTAATGAAACTCTGTGAGAAAGCACGTCTTCTTGCTTCCTACCCTGCCTGGAAGCTGCGGGTGATGGGATGAGGTTCAGCAACTCCCCTAGAAACCTTCTCGCCCCATCCCCCAAATGCCAGTCTTACCCCTTTTACACTGCAGTTTTAACGAGTAATAGTTCACCAAATGGCTTTTCCCTTGGCAAAAGCAGGTATTACGTGCTATTACTTAGTACATGGTCAGCCTGTTTTTAATATGACTGACGTAAGCCACTAAGTCACTCATGTTGCAACATTTAAGAATAGACGGCAAGAGACAAACGCAATGCTAAACCTGGGATGAGTGAACACACCATAAATATTGCTTTGTTTACATTTTAATCGATACTAGCACCAGATGGGTAATTCAAAACAGTGCCGGCTTAGAGAGGACATTTAATGAATTTTGTATTTTCTCACTTATTCCCACCTCCAAAGACATGCACCTGGGGATAGGTTGATTGGCAACACTAAATTGGCCCTAGTGTGTGAATGTGAGTGTGAGTGTTGTCTGTCTATCTGTGTTGGCCCTGCGATGAGGTGGCGACTTGTCCAGGGTGTACCCCGCCTTCCGCCCGATTGTAGCTGAGATAGGCGCCAGCGCCCCCCGTGACCCCGAAAGGGAATAAGCGGTAGAAAATGGAAAAAAAAATGGAAATTTAATGTTGTTACAATGTTGGCTGGTTGTCCATCCATCCATTTTCTACCACTTATTCCCTTCGGGGGGGTGGGGTGGGTGGCGGGGGGTGGGGAGCTGGATACTATGTCAGCTACAATCGGGCGAAAGGCGGGGTACACCCTGGAAAAGTCGCCACCTCTTCGCAGGGCCAACACAGATAGACAGACAACGTGTTAAACAAATTGTCAAATCCCAAGGTTCATACATTTTGGCATGAACTGACACGCCATTTTGGACTGTTTTTTACAGTTTTGCTACGTTGTGATGTCACGGCAAGGTTGATGTACAGAACAGGCCAAAAGTTTGGACACACCTTCTCCTCATTGATTGTGTTTACTTTATTTTTACGACTATTTACATTGTAGATTGTCACTGAATGAAAACTATGAATGAACACGTGGAGTTATGTACTTAACACAAAAAGGGGAAATAACTGAAAACATGTTTTATATTCTAGTTTCTTCAAAATAGCCACCCTTTGCTTACTTGTTTGCACACTCTTGGCATTCTCTGGATGAGCTTACTCCTTCAAGACTGTTGGAAAACCATTTCAGGTGACTACCTCTTGAAGAGAATGCCAAGAGAGTGCAAAGTAGTAATCGAAGCTAAGGGTGGCTATTTTGAAGAAACTCGAATAAAAAACATGTTTTTAGTTATTTCACTTTTTTTTGTTAAGTCCATAACTCCACGTGTTCATTCATAGTTTTGATGCCTTCAGTGACAATCTACAATGTAAATAGTCATGAAAATAAAGAAAACGCATTGAATGAGAAGGTGTGTACACACTTTTGGCCTGTACTGTACTTATTTAGACAATGCTGCTAAAACAGCTGGTTTTATGCATTCTCTGCATAAAACCTATTGTACCTATTGTTGTGACTCTATATTTTTATAAAGTTTATTTTCCATAAATATCTGGAAAAAATAGCCGTGACGACTTCAAGATATATATTCAAACATTGTACATTTTCATAACATCAAACATGATACTTTTGGAGGGTGTAATCTGAAAACGCCTCCAGAATCGAACATCTATTGGATACTCGTTGTTAAAAAAGTGACTGTGGAGCTAAATATACACCAGAGTATATCCAATACGTATTATTTAGACCAAAGAAAAGTGTTTTAAATGACAAGACAAGGCAAGTTTATTCATAGGGCACAAGAAAATGGATGGATGTAATTCGTACACAAGTCAGTTCAAAATGCTGTACAGAAAACCAAAAGGCAAAACCAAATATAAAATAATCATAAAAGTAATCATATTTAAAATGAATAAACATAAAAGTTATTCTAATTCAAATTAAAATCAAAGAGTGTAGATATGATACTTTCAGTTGTTGCACCGTTAAATAAGTGTTTACTGCTTGGATTCTAACTTTGCCAACCTTAAAGCCTGTCTCGCATCTTTAGGAATACTATTCCAGATTGTAGGAGCATACAACTAAAATGCAGCCTCGCCATGGTTTGTCCTAACTCTAGGCACCAGCAGGAGACCACTCCCCGAGGCTCTCAGAGCCCGAGATGGTTCACATGTCTCTAACATGGCATATGTGTACTTTGGCACAAGACCATGCAAAGACTTGTACACAAACGGGGCTGTTTTAAAGTCTATTCTATGAACAACAGGAAGCCAGTGCAGTGAACTAAGCACTGGTCGTAATTCCTGGTTCTCGTCAAAACTCAAGCAGCAGCATTTTGAATGAATTGCAGCTGCTTTGTAGATTAAAATGATCGTAGGTTCCCTCAAAACAAAATAATGCCTTTTTATTAAAGTTCAACAGACTTGTTATTTAAGTACTTCATATATATAAATGAAATGACAAGCAATACATGACAAAAATAAGGAATACGATCTACAAAAATATTGTCATAATTTGGGCAATAAAACAACTGACTAGAGTTTTAATGTTTGAGGCTCATAATTCTGGTGTTCTGAATGCAATCACACTTGCTGTAACCATCATTGGTGCATAATGAGGAAGTGCTGTTTTGAAATGAAGCACCCCTAGCCACTCCTTTTTTTGGCCTGGTTATGACCCTTAATGTCTGCACGGGTGCCATTGTAGAACCAGGTTTAGGTGCCCACCCTTAACCATAATAAGTGGACTTTTTTGTAGAAGGCCGCCACGGGAACAGCAAAAGCAGCAAGCCAAATGAGAAGTAAATCTGATAAGGAGTGTGGCACACTGGCAATGAAGTCTTCACTGCTTAGAGATAATCTGGAATCCTCCTTTTCTTATGTAGAAGAAGAAGAAATCATGGCTGGTGACTGTAATTTATCTTCTCCAGCTTCCCTCCCCTCATCCTCCGTCTTTCTCGTGGCTCATGGTCCGCTGGCTCGCAGCAAGCAGGCAGACGAGAGGGGTGATTTTAGGTGAGCTGCAGAATAGCCCGGGCCAAAAACGGACTAAAAAAACAAAACAAAAAACTGACCCACTTCTGTTTTGTGCTGTGACCATGATGCGGCACCAGGAATGGCCTTTTTAAGATGCCAGCAGAAAGGCTTTCTTCTGCATGTTGAGCTCATCCATTTGTTTGTTATCTCAATCCAGGATTTGGAGAGATACAAAGCTGATTAAACAACAAAAGCATATGGGAAGATAAAGAACACTTAGGTAATGGGTTTAGCCCGCCTGTTTAGCACGCCAAATTCATCCCCTTTTCTCTCTCGCTCCCTCTCTCTCTCGGCTCAAAATGCATTTGTTATTCTTCTTTGCTCACCCTTGATCCAGATAGAAGAAAATGAACGAGGAGAGAGCAAAACAAGAGAAGGAGAAGATGCAGATTTTAGTGCAACTCTTGTGAGAGATTTGGAAATCAGCGGCAGCAAAAATCACTGGCCATAATGTAAGTTTAGGCACATATTCTAGGATGATACAAAACAGCAGTTTATCAAAATGTTGCCATTACAATGATAATAATGTAAAGTTCTTTTAACTATTAGTTATGTTTTAAAATGTGATATGTAAAAAAATAAAATAAAAAAAAGTCAATAAGTTACACAAAAAATAAAGTTTCTAGTAACCTTCATCATAATTGACTTTATTGTTACTAATAATGAAAAAAATCACAATTATCAAATTCGGCAATGTTTTTTTTTTTCCACTCTCTCTCAGGTCAGCTCTCAGAAGTTTCATGCCATTTCCCAGCAGCACTAAACACAACATTGGAAAGACAAGGCACTTAAAGGCCTACTGAAAGCCACTACTACCGACCACGCAGTCTGATAGTTTATACATCAATTATGAAATATTAACATTGCAACACATGCCAATACGGCCTTTTTAGTTTACTAAATTGCAATTTTAAATTTCCCGCGAATTGTTCTGTTGAAAACGTCGCTGTATGATGACTCGTATGATGACTGGTGCGTTTGACGTCACCGGTTGTAGTGGACATTTTTTTCCAGCCCAATCCAAGCTATAAGTAGTCTGCTTTAATCGCATAATTACACAGTATTCTGGAAATCTGTGTTGCTGAATCTTTTGCAAGTTTAATTAACAATGGAGAAGTCAAAGTAGAAAGATGGAGGTGGGAAGCTTTTAGCCTTTAGCAACACAAACACAGTCGGTGTTTCCTTGTTTAAAATTCCCAAAGGTGAAGCTTTACTATGGAACAGAGCGGTCAGGCGAACATGGATCCCGACCACATGTCAACCGGCAGGTTTCGGTGAGAAAATTGTGGTAATAAGTCTGCTTTTACAGTAGTTATGAGCGGAGCTTGCGTCCTCCTGCAGCTACAGACCATTACCTCCTCCCACCGAAGACACTGGCGGTCACCACACCCGTGGCCACACCCCTCCGACTTTCAGGTACCATATAATCTCACTAAAACACTAGTAACACAATAGGCTGAGAAGGGATTTTCCGGAATTATCCTAGTAAATGTGTCTAATAACATCTGAATCACTCTCACTGCCCTCGCCTTTACTTTTTTTTTTTTACTTTTTTTTTTCTAGTCCTTCTCTCTCACTATCCTCATCCACGAATCTTTCATCCTCGCTCAAATTAATGGGGAAATCGTCTGCTACTTTCGGTAAAGGCAAGGCTTTTTTATTAGCGACCAAAAGTTGCAAACTTTATTGTCGATGTTCTCTACTAAATCCTTTTCAGCAAAAATATGGCAATATTGCGAAATGATCAAGTATGACACATAGAATGGACCTGCTATCCCCTTTTAAATAACAAAATCTCATTTCAGTAGGCCTTTAAATACTTTAAAAGACACAGCCAAAGCTCAATGAAGCAAAAATAAGCCAACGTTTTGATACAACTACTGTTTTGGCTCTCTTTAGTTTGTTTAGATGTACCTAATGGAGTGGCTCAGCAGAGGTCCTCCATAGGCAGGATTTTGTAATTTTATATTGACAAATAATGTACTTTACCAGAACAGTTCTCTGTAACATTGTAATATTATTTTATCAGCTCTACCCGCCCTTATGGTAGAAAATAAAGGGATCAGAATCAGGCGGTCCGATACCCCATACTTTCTGAGTACTCCACGGGACTTACCGAGGGACACAGTCTTATACCTTCTCCAAGTCCACAAAACAAAATTAGACTGGTTCAGCAAACTCCCATGAACCCTCAAGTATCTTGCTGAGAGTATAGAGTTGGTCCACAGTTCCACGGCCAGGTCGAAAACCACATTGCACCTCTTAACTCCTCAACTACCTTGGCAACCTCAGCCTTAGAAATAGTAGAGTCCACCACAGAGTCCCTAGGCATTGCTTCCTTAATGAAAGACATGTAGATAGGACTGAGGAGGTCTTGGAAGTATTATTTACACCAATCCACAACATCCCCATTTGAGGTCAGCAACACAACACACCGTCTCCACCAAACACAGTGTTGACAGTGCACTGCTTCCCCCTACTGTGGAGGCGGATTGGGGATCCAGAATCGCTTCGAAGCCGTTCGGAAGTCTGTTTCCATGGCTTCTTTGAACTCCCCCCATATTTTTGCCTCTGTGACCGCCACAACCGCACACCACTTGGCCTGTCGATACCTGCCTGCTGCTTCTGGAGCAATGAGCCAAAAGGACCCATTACAACTCCTTCTTCAGTATGACGGCATCCCTCAACGCTGGTATCCACCAGCTGGTTCTGGGATTACGGTCACAACAGGCACTGACGACTCTGAATGGCTGCTCTGACAATAGAGGTGTGGAACATGGTCCACTCTTACTCAATGTCAAACGCCTCCCTTGTTACATGTTTGAAGTTCTTCTGGTAGAGGAAATCAAAACAGGTCTGTACGGCATCCTCCCCCACCATTGGAGCTGACTTACCATGGCTGAAAGCTCCACCCCTCACTTCACCCGAGTGTTCAAACATGACACCCCAGATCCAATGACACAACCCCAAAGTCAATCATCGAACTGCAGCCTAGGGTGTCCTTGTGCCAAGTGGACATATGTACACCCTTATGTTTGAACATGGTGTTTGTTATGGACTATCTGTGACAAGCACAAAAGTCCAATAACAAAACAACACTTTGGTTCAGATCCGGGTGGCCGTCCCTCCCAATCACGCCTCTCCAGGTTTCACTGTTGTTGCCAATGTAAGCGTTGAAGTTCCCCAGTAGACCAAAGGAATCACCAGGGGTAGCACTCTCCAGTACTCCCTCGAGGGATTCCAAAATAGGGTGGGTACTTTGTACTACTGTTTATTGCGTAAGCACAAACAGTCAGGACCCGTCTCCTCACCTGGAGGCAGAGGGAAGATAGCCTCTTCTCCACCGGGTTAAACTCCAAAATACATGTTCTTAGCTGCGGGGCAACAGGTATTGCCACCCTCGCCCATTGCCTTTCATTGCTGGCAACGCTAGAGTGTAAAAGAATTCAGCCCCTCAGAAGAAGACTCGTTCCAGTGCCCGTGCTGTGCGTCAAAGTGAGACCGTTTAGACCAGGGGTGCCCATTACGTCGATCGCGATCGACTGGTCGATCTCGGAGGGTGTGTCAGTCGATCTCAAGCCAGGCATTAAAAAATATACATAAAAATGAGCAATCATCAATCATACCAAGACTTCACTTTCGTCAGTTGTTTGACATTCTCGGCACCCGAGGATCTTGTGAGATGACGCTGGCTGCTGCGAGCTCATATTTAAGAAAAAAATCACTAACAGGGCGGACGCAGAGAAACACATTTTATTTTTAGAGACTCCGTACCTATTGTCAAAACTCTAAAGACCGCTGCACAGTTCCTGTCTTCACCATAAAAGACCTGTTTCATCCTGCCTGTGCTAACAAAATAAGAGTCTCAGAAAGCTAGCGTGCACAAGCTAGCAAGCTACGGAGTTTGATGCCAATGTATTTCTCCCCCGCCCTCAGCGACCGCTTTCTCACTTGCTTGCCCACCCGCACTCTCACTGACGTCACTCACCTGCTGCCAGACATTAAAGGGCCCCACACATATGCTACTCTCATAACAAAGTGTTTAAAAACGAGTATGCAAGTTGGACAAATGAGATGCCAAATCCAACCACTTTCATGTGGTATTGGACAGAAAGGAGGACTTTTTTTTTCCTCCATTTGAAAATGTGGACGTTATCAGCACCACTGTCTAATTCCAATCAATGCAAGTCATCAGAATCAAATACACCAACTTATATTCTTGTCTTCATGAAAGAAAAGGAATCTATGTGTGTTAAACATGCTTGTATTATCATTAAACACCATTAACTTGTTAACAAAAATGTCTCTTTCATAAATAAATAAATATAAATTATAAATAGGAATGAGGTAGATCTCCTCGACTTGGTCAATTGAAAAGTAGCTCGCCTGCAGAAAAAGTGTGAGCGCCCCTGGTTTAGACCCAGCGGCAGCTTTTCCACCTCGCGCACCACCTCAGGCTACTTCCCCTCCAGCGAGGTGACATTCCACGTCCCAAGAGCTAGCTTCTGTAGCCTAAGATTGGACCTCTAAGGGCCCTGCCTTCGACTGCCGCCCAGCTCACAAAACTCTCAACCTCTATTAAATTATACATTTAGATTTTTTTTTAACAAATAAACACTTACCACATGAACACTCTCAAAAGTAACAGAAATGAATACTGTTGAGTACCAGTATCTATTACCAGGCAGTGGGAATGGGTATTGTATTAGTTCAAATCAGAAAGGTCCCATAACCCTAGGGGTGTAATGGTACGTGTATTTGTATTGAACCGTTTCGGTACGGGGGTTTCGGTTCGGTGGTGTACCGAACGACACGGACATATTAAGTAGCGCACCGCACGTTGTGTAAACAATGCACACCGAGGCACCATGAATTGATTTACGTGGACCCCGACTTAAACAAGTTCAAAAACGTATTCGAGTGTTACCATTTATTGGTCAATTGTACGGAATATGCACTGTGCAATCTAATAGCAAAAGTTTATATCAATCAAAAAAAAACAACACACGGCATGCTAGCATAGGGCTACGATAGACTGACCACACCTCCTCTTTTCACGGGCTATGTCCTCTTTGCGGAGCTGTCCAGGTGGAGTTTCTTAAATACCTCGAATGTCCGGCATTTTAAGTTAGTGTTGCGTGTATTTTCAATGTACGTTCAAGGTTAAGAAGGGGTTGAAAACAAAAAAAAAGTGGTGTGCGCAGCAGCATTGGTGAGCGAGAGACCGAGAGAGTTATGATAAACACGCATGCGTCGCCAGGCTCTTACCCATAGATTAATCAGATTTCATTTTTTATTATCTATAGCAGTGGTGTCAAAAGTGTGCCCCGGAGGCCATTTGCGGCCCACGGCACATTCTAAAAGTACTATTAAAATAAACAAAAGTGAAATAAAAAAGCTTAAAGGCTAAATGTAATTTTGAAAAAGTTGCAACGTTGACTAATAAAACAAAGCTGTTTTATTAGTCTGTCAACTGTCATTGCTCAAAACATAATATTGAATCAAAATCAATGTTATTATGAATTATTGACCTATCCAAGTTTCCGATTACTTCACATCAAATATTCCAGTAAGAAAAATATTTTTGGTGGAAGATTTAGCAAATTTGTTATATAAATGATCAAAAAATGTATATTTTGTTGTTTTCTTACTGTACCGAAAATTAACCGAACCGTGACCTCTGACCCGAGGTACGTACCGAACCGAAATGTTTGTGTACCGTTACACCCCAACCTAACTTCAACCCTAAATTGCATGCACAATACAAAACACAAAACCAGTGAAGTTGGCACTTCGTGTAAATCGTAAATAAAAACAGAATCCAGTGATTTGCAAATCCTTTTCAACTTATGTTCAATTGAATACACTGCAAAGACAAGATATTTAATGTTTGAACTGAGAAACTACATTTTTTTGAAAATAATTATTACCTTAGAATTTATTGGCAGCAAAACATTGCAAAAAACTCGGCACAAGGGCATTTTTACCACTGTGTTACATCATGTCACAGGCCTTCTGTGTTGGTTTCCCGCATACGTGCAGTGATTTCTCCAGATTCTCTGAACCTTTTGATGATATTACGGACCGTAGATGGTGAAATCCCTAAATTCCTTGCACTAGCTCGTTGAAAAATGTTGTTCTTAAACTGTTCGACAAATTGCTCATGCATTTTTGTCAAAGTGGTGACCCTCGCCACATCCTTTTTTTATGAATGACTGAGCATTTCATGGAAGCTGCTTTTATACCCAATCATGGCACCCACCTGTTCCCAATTAGCCTGTTCACCTGTGGGATGCTCAACTTTCTCAGTCTTTTTTGCCACTTGTGCCAACTATTTTGAAACATGTTGCAGGCATCAAATTCCAAATGAGCTAATATTTGCAAAAAATAACAAAGTTTACCAGTTCGAATGTTAAGTATCTTTTCTTTGCCGTCTATTCAATTGAATATAGGTTGAAAAGGATTTGCAAATCATTGTATTCTGTTTTTATTTACAATTTACACAACTTTCCAACTTCACTGGTTTTGGGGTTTGTATTTAATTAGGTAAATGTAGGGTTTTGTCATTGACATCAATGTGGTGTTCACTCTTTTTCTAACTAAAGAGGTCAGCAAAGAGTGAGGTAACATGGAAGAGTGGGTGGGTGTAAAAACATATTTATGTTCCTCCCGCTGCTCCCCCCATATGGAAAGAAGCCATGAGAAAGGTGCTTACTTAGAGCAGATAAAGACCAAGATGAGAGACATCGGACTTGGATTAGGGAAAGGAGACGATCACGGCCAGAGAAGGCAGGCAGCGAAGGGGGGGGGGGGGGGGTACGTGTGTGTGTGTGTGTGTGTGTGTGCCTGTGCGTGTGTGTGTGGAGGACAGCGAGGCCGGGTGCCGGTGTCTGGGCCGCTTGGATATGAGGGGAATATTAATCTGGGTTTAGTGTGAGCAGGACCCCACAAACGGCTCAAGCAAACAGAGCTTAGACGGGGCCAAGCCTCGGAGAAAGTCCTAAATCTTCACATTAGCTCCCCGCGTTTCTTCTACTCAACCCGTAAGCTCTTTTTCTAAAGGACAGCACAAACAACCCCCCCTTCACTCAACACACACCTCCCATAGTACCTCTCTTGCCACTTTCTCACAAGCACGAACTCTCTCTCTCTCTCTCTCTCGCTCTCTCTCTCTCTCTCTCTCTCTCTCTCTCACTCTCAAAAATCAAGACGACATTGAGATTGCTGGAAATGTATAAATCCAGGGCATGAGTGGATAGGCAAAGATTAGAAGGGTCCCCCTCTTAAAGCGACAGGACGCCCTCCAATTGTGTCTCCCATTCTCGGCTGTGGCCTATTTCTGTGTCAGCGAAGAAAGAGAAACACTTTAAAAGGACTTGAGCCGCTGTCTCGATAACCTCAGCGCGCCACGGGTAGAAAAAAGTGGCGGAAAAAGTGAATTTGGTGGAACCTTCATCCCTCCCCTGGAGGGATGAATGTTCCACCAAATTCAGGTATGTGGCCTGGCTCGCCGTCATACAAGTGTGTAGCAAAGTAATACATTTTGGTGGAAAAATTGTGGCCCGTATTGGCGTCAACTCTCATAACTTATTTCGAGCGACAATGTAAGCATCAAAAAGTGTAATCCCCAACATTGAAGCACTGAAAATGGCAAGACTGCATTGTTGTGCTGAAAATGCTCATGATAGCCACCTTTTTACTAATAGTTAAGATATTGTCATATTTTTTGAATTATTTGGGAAAGAATAAAGATTCAAATTTATAATGCAATTAGCAAAATACAGATTCATTCATTGAGGAAAAAAAAAAAAAAAAACGATAAAGTGTAGTCCTTTTTCATATGGTGCTTCACATATTCAACATATTTTTGACTTAAATTAAAGGGGACCTATTATGCAAAACTAACTTTTCTTACCTCTTGGTACCTGTTTTTGTGTATTTTTGGATCTGCATAACTCCCGAAAATGTGAAATCAAACCATGGAGGCATTGCAGAGATATGTATACAAAAAAACCTTGCTTTCCTTTATAATTCCTCCATACAAGCTGCTTTTGTGACATTTTTCCCAACATCTGATGTCAGTGGATAGCTCTATATATGGTAAAGGTTTACCCAAAGCACTTTGCGCAAGTTCACCATCGCAGTCCAAAGTTCATCCATCCTTCCACTTTCTACCACTTGTCCCTCTCAGAGTAGCAGGGTGGCTGGAACCTATTCTAGCTGCACTCGGGCAGAAGACAGGGTACACCCTGGACAAGTCGCCACCTCACCGCATGCAGACTAGGGTTGACACTGAAATTCACACACGAGGGCCAATTTAGTGTTGCTAAGCAGCCTATCCCCAGGTGCATGTCTTTGAAGCTGAGAGGAAGCCAGATTACCCGGAGAGAGTCCACACAGTCACGGGGAGAACATGCAAACTCTACACAGAAAGACCCCACGCCCGGCAATCAAACTCAGGACCTTCTTTTTGTGAGGCACAAGCATGAACTAATGCACTAAATTCCTTTTTTTTGTCCAGCCTTTTGGCTCGTATTTTCACATGCACTGCTGATGCCATTTTTAATACAAAGTAGCGTGTACTCGATATTGAAGCGCAAAAAGCTATAACATGGCTGACGGAGAGAAACCACAGTCTAAGTGAAGACACATTAATAAGACTGCCTACAAAACAGTGCATCCTGAAGAAATGCTCAGAAAGCGGTTTGAAGTTTGTCTGTAAAACATATTCTATGCAACATTTTGACCAAAGAACCACCATTACATTTTATTTATACTACAAGGAAGTGTTCTAAATCTAGAAAAATCCTAATATGACCCCTTTTAAAAAAAGGCTATATTAAGATGTTTCTATTTTTAAAACACTTATTTGTTTTATAGTTTTTTCACTTTCTGTTTTATCATCGGGCCCTTTTGACATCGATGTCCGGCACCACCCGTTTGTTTAGAGTGAGCTTCCCCACAACACAACATCCCAAATGATATAGTGAGATCAACGGGATCACTATGATTTATTGTCAGCACAATAAGGAGACCGATACGGCGTCACATTAGTGCCAAAAATCCAAGCGCATAAAAACTATTATTGCGCGCTGATTCTCCACTTTGTGCGCGCGCGCGACACCCTTTTGCGTGCGTGTGGTGCCTTTGTGCGCGCACGTGGGGCCTTTTTGGATGCGCGATTGCCTGACCAATCAGAAAGGAGGGGCAGTGTAAGAATAACCGACCACAAAGTGCCAAAACAAAGACGGTGCACGCGCACATAGGCACCTCGCGCACGTGAAAAGGCGCCGCGCGCGCGCAAAAGGATTTCGCGCACTCGCACGAAGTGGAGAATCAGCGCGCGATAACAGTTTTTATGCGCTTAGATTTTTGGCACTAATATGACGCCATAGACTGCGGGAGGATGAAATCAGGGAAAGAAGTCTAACTATACACTAATGTTAAACTTCTACAGAGTCTGAATTTCTCCAATGCTAAATCCTGGACATATCTGTGTATATTGACAGTAAAATGCTTTTATATTCTATATCATGTAAAAACTTTCACTGCGGCTGCTTTGACCACTTGTAAACAATACAGGCTCAAGCTGGCTCATACAGTAAACTACCTATGAGCAACATCGAGAACATGATTACAGATTTAAGTACTAACTGCTCCATTGCCAAACACAGTAGGTACTGATTCAATTAAAAGTATTTTTTAGGAAAATCATTCTTTTGTTTTGCTAGTGTCTCAGTGGAAGGCTAAGCTAGTTACACAACTCAAGCTAACATTGCTGCGTATCATTCACACATTTTTAACCTACCGTTATTACTTACCTCTTCATTATGTCCTCCATTACCATACATAGCAGTCACTGAGACCGCCATAAAAGTAGGTGGGTTTTTTTTGGGGGGAAAATCCATCTTTATGTGAAGGTCTGTGGTTTGAAGTAGGGGTAATCTTTGCACACACTCGAAGCGACTTCTTCATAGATGAAGGTACATTGCTACGACTCATAAAAGTTAAAAGTAAGGCACTTGGTTAAAGCAAACAAACAGCATTTTCATTAATTGGGTTTCAACGTTGACATGATGTCACGGCACAGCTGGTTTTAATCAAAATTTAGATTGGCTGACTCATGGAAGGATGTATAAGTAAATGTCTACCATACATGGATAATCAGCTGATGTCACACTTGAACAAAATTCCAAACCGACTGTTTGGATTAAGTATGAAAGAAGGCAATATTGTTTTATAAATATCTCTACAATGCATCCACGGTTTGATTTAAAATTTTCGCCACTTATGCTTATCCTAAATACACATTAGCAGGTACCAATAGGTAAGAAAAGTTGGTTTTGCATAAGGTGGCCTTTTTAAATATTAATCTAAGTCCTACATATGTCTTAAATGTAGTGCAGTATTTCTCTTCCATCCATTCATCCATCTTCTTCCGCTTATCCAAGGTCGGGTCGCGGGGGCAACAGCCTAAGCAGGGAAACCCAGACTTCCCTTTCCCCAGCCACTTCGTCTAGCTCTTCCCGGGGGATCCCGAGGCGTTCCCAGGCCAGCCGGGAGACATAGTCTTCCCAACGTGTCCTGGGTCTTCCCCGTGGCCTCCTACCGGTTGGACGTGCCCTAAACACCTCCCTAGGGAGGCGTTCGGGTGGCATCCTGACCAGATGCCCGAACCACCTCATCTGGCTCCTCTCGATGTGGAGGAGCAGCGGCTTTACTTTGAGTTCCTCCCGGATGGCAGAGCTTCTCACCCTATCTCTAAGGGAGAGCCCCGCCACACGGCGGAGGAAACTCATTTCGGCCTCTTGTACCCGTGATCTTATCCTTTCGGTCATGACCCAAAGCTCATGACCATAGGTGAGGATGGGAACGTAGATCGACCGGTAAATTGAGAGCTTTGCCTTCCGGCTCAGCTCCTTCTTCACCACAACGGATCGGTACAACGTCCGCATTACTGAAGACGCCGCACCGATCCGCCTGTCGATCTCACGATCCACTCTTCCCTCACTCGTGAACAAGACTCCTAGGTACTTGAACTCCTCCACTTGGGGCAGGGTCTCCTCCCCAACCCGGAGATGGCACTCCACCCTTTTCCGGGCGAGAACCATGGACTCGGACTTCGAGGTGCTGATTCTCATTCCGGTCGCTTCACACTCTGCTGCAAACTGATCCAGTGAGCGCTGAAGATCCCGGTCAGATGAAGCCATCAGGACCACATCATCTGCAAAAAGCAGAGACCTAATCCTGCGGTCACCAAACCGGAACCCCTCAACGCCTTGACTGCGCCTTTCTACTTATGTTCTAATATTATGTTCTGTTGATCCATAAAGAAATTCACCTAGCAGGAATTTGTTTCCTGGTTAAGGGTGAGCAAGGCTCACAGCAACATGGCGGTATTTTAAACTTGACAATAATAATAATGGATTAGATTTTATATAGTGCTTTTCTATTATTAGATACTCAAAACGCTCACAGAGAAGTGAAAACCCATCATTCATTCACACCTGGTGGTGGTAAGCTACATTTGTAGCCACAGCTGCCCTGGGGTAGACTGACGGAAGCGAGGCTGGCAGTTTGCGCCTACGGCCCCTCCGACCACCACCTGTCATTCATTCACCAGTGTGAGCGGCACCGGGGGCAAGGGTGAAGTCTCCTGCCCAAGGACACAACTGCAGCGATTTGGATTTCAAGTGGCGGGGGGGAGAACCTGCAACCCTCAGGTTTCTGGCATGGCCGCTCTCCCCAAAACGTTTGGCAGAACAACTTTTTGATGCAAGTCATTTTCAACTCAATAAAACATCTCCACATTGGTGAGATTTGACTTGACATTTTGGAATAGTTGCAATTCAGGCAAGTAACTAATCACAACAGCAGTAGTTTCAGCACTTTGTGTATTTTTATAGGTTAAAAAAATGCTTTCAGATGATCTGCCGAACTTTTATGTTGTTATATTCATAATAATGTGAAGAATTGTTGTTTTCGGACCATCTATCCATCCATCTCAGGGTTGCACGGGTGGGTGGAGCCTATCCCAGCTGCAACCCACCCTGCAACCTCGTCACAGGGCCAACACAGATAGACAGACAACATTCACTCTCACATTCACACACTAGGGACCATTCAGTGTTGCCAATCAACCTATCGCCACGTGCATGTCTTCGGAGGTGGTAGGAAGTCGGAGTACCCACGCAGTCACGAGGAGAACATACAAACTCTACACAGAAAGAGTTATGTTGCTAACAAACAGACAAACAAACCCAGGAAAAAACATGACCGCTTTGGCGGAGGTAAGAAAGTCTGTGCTCTGCAAAGGAAAGCTCACTTACTTTCATCTCGAAAGTAAGTGAGCATGCCAGTCACGATGCAGCGCATGGACAGAAACCTTTTCTAGCGCAGGCTGTGCTCCCTAATTTGAGTATTTTTTTATGTTTTTAGAGTGCTTAATGGACGCAAAAAATAACTCCAATTTGCTGCATTGTTAGCTACCCCGTACTTTGCCGTATATTACATGTTAGAATACAAAATAAGGAATGACATGCCCCCCCCAAAAGGGATTAAGCGGTAGGAAATGGATGGATGGATGTATGTTCTTGTCTCACATAGGGATTGTGAAAGATAGGCAAAGAATGTACCGTTCCCCTTTAAGTGATCGTAGCATATTTCCAATAAATTACTTAATCAAAAATAAAATACATTTACAAAAAATTTTATGAAAGTAATATAGTAAAACCTCCACAAATATGGCCAACATGTTTTTTTTTTTGTTTTGCGAGAACAAATCTTGTTTTGCTATATTTTTTTGACAAGGAGGTCAAGTATATTCACATACAATTATTACAAAAAATACTTAAAGTATTTCAGTTTTATTCTATTTGTGTATTGCAGCGGTTCTCAACCTTTTTTCAGTGATGTACCCCGTGAACATTTTTTTTAATTCAAGTACCCCCTATTTAGAGCAAAGCATTTTGGGTGAAAAAAAGAGATAAAGAAGTAAAATACAGCACTATGTCATCAGTTTCTGATTTATTAAATTGTATAACAGTGCAATATATTGCTCATTTGTAGTGGTCTTTCTTGAACTATTTGGAAAAAAAGATATAAAAATAACTAAACTTGTTGAAAAATAAACAAGTGATTCAATTATACATAAAGATTTCTACACTTAAAGTGCCCTCTTTGGGGATTGTAATAGAGATCCATCTGGATTCATGAACTTCATTCTAAACATTTCTTCACAAAAAAAGAAATCTTTAACATCAATATTTATGGAACACGTCCACAAAAAATCTAGCTGTCAACACTGAATATTGCATTGTTGCATTTCTTTTCACAGTTTATGAACTTACATTCATATTTTATTGAAGTATTATTCAATAAATATATTTATAAAGGATTTTGGAATTGTTGCTATTTTAAAAAAATATCACGTACCCCTTGGCATACCTTCAAGTACCCCAGGGGTACGTGTACCCCCATTTGAGAACCACTGGTGTATTCCATGGAATCCAACTAAATTATTATGACTTTCCAATTATATTTTAGGCAAATCGACTTTGATTATTATTTATTTAAATGATGTTTTTCCTACAAGCTCTTTTAGGTTAAACATACTGATGGTCGCTTTAACCAACACAAAAAGTCCGGCATCACTTTTTCTGAGCTTCCGAAGTTCATCAGAGTGACTCGTTCACTTCATCATTGAGTGTACAAAAAAAACTATTGTTTTGATAGCGGAGAAGGTGATGATAAGTATGGGTGCAGGCGACCTCCATGTGCATCTCACAGTTGAATTCCCTCAGGGTAGCGTAGCTCCCAGCCCCCATTCCTCCCACACCCCCATCAGCGACACACACATAGACACACTCTGTGAACGCTGGGGGGAAATAGCCCTCATTTATTATGGCCGCGCCGCCTCGTCTCGTCCCCTCGGTTCAGCGGGTGCGCCGCCAAAGCACGTCTTCCCGCTTGTATATGTGTCACACAATTACCTCTTAACTGCTCAAACAAATAGAGCGACCCGGCGAGTGACATCAAATCAAAACTGTCACAGGTGATTGACTCGAGTCATCAAGGCGGACCGCCCGGTACCTGTCACAGGATCTCTCTCTTTATAACACGGCCCTAATAATGTTCAACCCACCCCTCCTTTTCCCCCTCCCGGACTTATTGAAGTTGGGCAAGGAGTGCGCCGTGCCCTCCTTTTCAGCCGCGCCGCTCCCTCTCGGGATCGGAGAGAAACGCCTGCGAATGGTTTGCAATGATGAGTAGAAATGATAGAAGCGGAGATTGAAATTTCCATCCTCCCTGAACCGTGCCGACGCTCTCTGCTCTGCCAAAAGACATTTCGGAGGCCTAAATAGGCTCGGCGCTTCATATACTTGGACTGAACTTGAAGAGACAAACTTCTTAACATGTTTGGAAGGATTGAGAGCCCCCAACTGCTCACATTAACTGGCAAAAAATATATATACACATAAAAACATTGTAACATGCATTCCAGGCCACTAGTTGGCTATTTTACTTCGTGCACTGAATGTTTGCCCTTCTGGTTCTTAAATAATGTACCCTTGCAAAGATGCAAACTAATAATTTGACATTAAACAATGTGACTCCACTGTTGGTGAAAGTGAACAAACGCTACAACAGCCCTGTGTTTCATCATTGTTGTTTAGATTGTTGGCTATTAGGGCTGTGAATCTTTAGGCACCACAAAATTCGATTCGATTTTTGAATCGATTTGCGATTCAGAACAATTCTCGATTCAATTTCAATGCTTTTTTTAATAACGTTGGGTGCCATTTCCGTGGTTAACTACTTGTTTACATGAAATGGATAATCATCTCTGATAAATTTTCTATATCACTTAAAGTAAAACTGGTTTTGTTTAATAAAATGCTAACCAAACATTTAATAAAGTCAAATACAAATAGGGCAAGAAAAGAAGTATCCGTTTATTTTTGCTAAAGTGATTCTGTACAGAAGAATATGTAGGCATCAACTACAACAATATGATCTGCTGAGAGGCTAAACAGGACGGATTGAAAATAAAAATAATCGATTTTTGATTTTTTTTAAATTAAGAATCGATACTAACAAGAATGGGCTGAACTAGATTCAACTTTCAGGAAATGTCAAAAATTGGTTTCAGAACAACAAAATTTAGGATTTTTATAATTACAAAATAAAGTATGGTGAAGGTTCACGCTTTCCGAATGCTTTTCTAATACATTTTTTATATTTTTTTTATACCCCGTTTGGCTATACTGATCGCACTTATTTCACATAGTGTTTGTTTTTAGAGTTTACACCAAAACTACTGTACATCAAAAGGTTTACTAGCTATAAAACACTATTGTCATGTAAACAAACAGCCAAAACGACACAGCGTGTATCGTCGGTCTCTTATTAGTGTAAACAGCCCTATAAGTGATGGCCATGAGCAAAGTAGAACAATCTAGATTCGCATTGGGGGCAATTAATGAATGCATTATTTACTGAATAATCTAGGAAAACATTAAATGATACATAAAAGTGAAGGAATCCCCTTTTTTTACATTTGCATTAGAATCAATAATATTTATGAAAATTTAGTTCAGTTGCTTTTATTGTTGTAGTAGTTGTTAATATAATCATTTTACTCGGAAACAAACAGATGACACCCAAATCTCGTGTTTAAAAAGCCTTTTTAGATTTTTCTTAAGACTCACCTAAAATTAATGAGACATTTTTGTTTATTATTAAATATCTAAAACTGTTACACCTAGTGTGTGAATGTGAGTGTGAATGTTGTCTGTATATCTGTGTTGGCCCTGCGAGGAGGTGGCGACTTGTCCAGGGTGTACCCCGCCTTCCGCCCGATTGTAGCTAAAATAGGCACCAGCGCCCCCCGCGACCTCAAAGGGAATAAGCGGTAGAAATGGATGGATGGATATAACTGTTACAAAGATATTATTAGCAATACTTTTTTTTCCACATGATAGTCTTAACAACTAGAAAAGCACTCGGAGAGCGTGAACCTTCACCATTTTTTATCTTGTAATTGTAAAAATCCTAAATCTTGTTGTTGTTCTGAAACCAATTTTGGACATTTCCTGAAAGTTGAATCTAGTTCCGCCCATAACTTTTGAGCTTTGTTGCTGAGGAAATTGAATGTCCGTGTATGTTTTTGTCTGTCTGTCGCTTGCAAACAAGCTGCACAAGGGTTCAGTTTTAGCATCGGTCAAAGTAGAATAAAAATAAACAAAATGAACCCTTTTGTCGGACATTTGCTCTGTTTGTCTCTGTGGGTGGGGCAGGGCCGCTAGCATACACACAGAGAGAAGTTCAGCTTCGTAACTTCAATGTAAGGTATGGTTCAAATCCCCCAAAATCTAATCACTTACTCCTTATCCCATTTCTGAGTTTGCCTAAAGCTTTCATCAAAACCTGCTCATGACTTTTTCAGCTATATTTTTAACTGACAGACAGACAAAAAAACGTGTTTTGTGTATATTGACTATTGTCACATATTTACATTCTTCCTTTGGTTGATCATCATAATCTTGATTATGATTATTTGAAGCTTTTGTCTTTCAGTCACATTGTTTAGTAGAGACAGTCCAAAAGTGGTGAACGTGCGCTTGGCATTCTGATTGGGAGTAGGGCATTCATTAAAGTCAAGTCTTAGAAAGGTCCCTCGGTGGAGGTAACCAAAAAGGGCAAACCATCCAGTAGAACGACAAAGACATTAAGGCACAGGGTTGAGCAGGGGACATTAGGGACACAATGATGACGACGACGATGATGATGTCTTCAGTGTCTGATGTAAATTGGAAAATGACACAAGTCAACAGACAGGGTTGACTGCTCGCCACAGCAACACGGTCGTCGCCTCCGCCACCGCCGTGACACTGACAAATGGAATATTTCAGAGGACTTAATCAGAGGAAATGGGGTTTGGTCTGCAGGTGACATCGGTCCCGCTCTGGCGCTCGCGAAAAGAAAACGGATTGCCTGCTTTGACACCCTCTCTCTCTAGCAGTTCCACCTCATGTCTGTCCTGTCCCTCTCCTTCAGATGCATGTAGACATCACAATATGACGACAAAACCGGAGGCATTGAAATTCACAAAAAATATCGGAATCTTATAACTGCATTAAGTGAAAAAAAATTGTTTGTGTCTGCTATCCCTGTCGTACTTCATAACGGATCAGTGTTCGTCTGCACCAAACTCATTCAAACATGGCTCCACGGACCTTTTTTTCTGTACTGGATTGTCACCCAACTATTCCCCAATATCTTTCTTGAAAAAATTATCAAGTGGAAATTAGAGCAAAATAATGGGTA
This sequence comes from Nerophis ophidion, assembly GCF_033978795.1. Taxonomy (NCBI): domain Eukaryota; kingdom Metazoa; phylum Chordata; class Actinopteri; order Syngnathiformes; family Syngnathidae; genus Nerophis; species Nerophis ophidion. Next base: position 29,490,816 of record NC_084636.1, on the reverse strand, counting down.
TAGTACTAACCTTTAGTGATCCTTATTAAAGGATTATAAAGTCTCTTTTGTCCACATTGTGTTTGTGTTTATTCATAGTTTTAAACCAATTAATATTCAAAACATAACACAAAAAATTATCTATCCATCCATCCATTTTCTACTGCTTGTCTCTCCCGGGGTTGTGGGGGTGGATTGAGCCTATCCCAGCTGCATTAGGCCGGAAGGCGGGGTACACCCTGGACAAGTCTGTAACTCATCGCAGGACCAACCCAGATAGACAGACAACATTCAGACTCACATTCACACACTAGGGCCAATTTAGTGTTGCCAATCAACCTATCCCCAGGTGCATGTCTTTGGAGGGCATACTTGCCAACCTTGAGACCTCCGATTTCGGGAGTTTGGGGGCATGGTTGGGGGCGTGATTAAGACGGGAGGATTATAATTACAGCTAGAATTCACCAAGTCAAGTATTTCCTATATATATATATATATATATATATATATATATATATATATATATATATATACATATATATATATATATATATATATATATATATATACATATAGGAAATACTTGACTTTCAGTGAATTCTAGCTATATATAAATATATTTATTTTATTATATATTTATATATATATATAAATCAGACAAATACTTGAATTTCAGTGTTCATTTATTAACACATATACACACACACAACACTCATCTACTCATTGTTGAGTTAAGGGTTGAATCGTCCATCCTGGTTCTATTCTCTGTCACTATTTTTCTAACAATGCTGAACACCCTCTCTGATGATGCATTGCTGTGTGGCACGCACAAAAGTGCTTTCATCAAATGCACTAGAGTCTGGAATCTTCCATCTCTCCCTAGCATGGCCCAAAGCTGGTCAATCTTTACTTCCTGAGGAAGATCTTCACTACCAAGCACTTGGTAGTCCACTACTTCTTCCCGGAGGCTATCCAGGTCCAATCGCAGCTGCGGCTTGGAACTTACAAGCGTATTTTTTCATCTTACTTGTCGTCGGCGTCGCCATGGCTTCGTCTTCTTGTTGTGCACTGCACTCTCTAAAAGGTGGTAGATATTATTGTCACATATATACATGTATAGTATATTGCAGTATTTTCCTGTTTAAGAGTGTCACAACATTTCTGTTTACGGAAGACGAACTACTTTGCGGTGGACGAAAACGTGACTGCTGTTGTTGTGTTGTTATAATCGATTCACTGAATCGTGACCGAATTGTAAAGTGCCTAAAGATTCCCACACCACCTTGTATTCTGCAGCAAGTTAATACATATATAAAAAACATTTAGAAATTTACTGGTAATTTTGTCAAATTCTATTGACAACCATTTTCTAGGGTTACCTTTTTGAGTTCACCAAAAGCCAATAAAAAGGTTTTGGGTGGGGGGGTAGTCTATTTGTAATCCTGCAAACTAACAAATCTAAACACAGGTCAGGTAACAAGCGATAGTTCCAGTCCTTTGTTCCTACGCCTGGCACTGCAGCGCCATCAGAACCTGCACGTGACGACTAGAGGTGCTGATTAGGTGCCTCAAGTCCAGTAGCCCCGTATGAATCACGGCGCCGGGCTGCAGATCAATGATAATTACCACCTTGACATGAGTACGCTTATTACTGAACAGGATCAGGGACCAAGGGCCCGGGTTGCGCTGGCCTTAGGCCCCGATCGATCGTCCAGGAATAATGGCTCTCCAGGGCGCCCGCATTGGACTTTGTCGCTGAACAAGCCATAGCAGCTGCATGCGTGACAGCTTAGGGTGGAGATATGCGTACTAACGCTCCTTCTGCTTCCTCCAGCGCCACCTCGCTTATGGCTCCCGCTTGCCTCTGTGCTCCATCTTGTTCGGGGAGGTTATGGGCCGGCGAGACGTTGACGCCTCGGGCCCTTGGATGTGTTAACAAGAAGTGAGTGATTCTGGTAAGTGTGTGTCAACACAATGTGTTCCTCTAAGCTTGGCGTATACTTTGCCCAAGTCAGTTCACTTACTTTCAAATCAGGGTCAATTTTAAGTTCTGGCCATCCCTTGGGAAGCTATTGGCAGTTGGATAATTTTAGGATGAATTTTGAGTGTTTGCAATCTGGTCGGCAGCAGAAATGAAAAGAGTAATTATTAGATTTTCGAAACAAGGACAATTTTGTCCGTCATGCATAAGTAGCAGCACAACAATACTATTATGTTACCATACACAGTTCTATACAGTAGTTATTCATGTAACATAGTGCTTCTTTACCATCGTGTGCTCTTTACACTCACAGTCGGCCGAGATTTGGCAAGACTTGCTATGCAGTGTGATTTTATCTCAAATCTGATCTGTGAAACAGGTTTTGAAATCAAGCCATGGTGTGGTAAGCAAAAAAGATTGTACAGTCCCCTAAAGGTTATGTTCAAAATGATTCGAAGAGATGCTAGCAGATATACAATACCGATATCCACATGATAATAGCCTGGGCCTTTGTAGAGATTTGAGTATTTTTTTTCGTTAATTTTAATCTGCCAATTAGAAAATACGCTGTCATAAAAGTTAAAGGTGCCGTATGTAATAATTTCATGTCAAGTCATCATCAAATGACCCTGATAAATCAAAAGGCATTAATACATCATGTTCCTTTCGAATACCTTTATAACTGATAACAGTAGTTCAGCCGGGATATGCCCATTTCAAAATTAGATTTACAGCGCCAAAATCATGTTATTGTTTTCATTTCGATGCTCTGCCCTTTACCGTTTGACCAATTAGAAAATCTGTGAGAGTGTCACATTCAGGTTGCCAGTTACGCACTGCCACCTTCGTCCGGCTACTGCCGCTGGTAAAGTTACTAAACATGTCAGACCTTAGTAAATCTAAAGATGTTGTTACGATTCTATACTTATTCATGACAAGCCAGGAACAAATTGAGGATTTGTATCGAGGATGCCTTTTAAAGATGGAGACGATTGAAGGCGGACAAGATTTTTTCATCTGACGCCAAACTTGCTAATTTCCTCCTTGATAGGTAGAAAATTACCAGGCATTTACATTTTCTTATTACTTGTAATAAATATAAATGGACATTTCGTATGTAAACTATATTGTCCAATACAGTTGATTATATTTTCTAACAAAGCTAGTATGTTCGTGCAATGAATGCTTAGCATGCTAGCCTGGTCAATAACACATCGACATTTAGGCTAATGGGGGAAATATATGTCTGTTTGCCTGTATGTCGATGTGTCATCCAACTGACAGTGAAAAGTATATTTTCAAAAAAATAAAACCTACGTGGATATGGGTTAGTATCGGTGCTTATTTCGTTCTCAGTATGCTGTGGAAAGGGGGTTCCAACATTGGTTCGCTAATGCAGTTTCTGGTACTGTATGTGCATCAAACACATATAATAAGGTGGTATTTGCTTGGCACAATGTAATGTATTACATATAATGATTTTCTACTTTGTATATTGACATGGTAGTAGGCTTTTATGCGTAATGTGTTTTTTGAGTAACGTGGGTTGGCTCATAGAATTGCACTCTGCACTGAAAGATGGTGATTGATTGGTTGAGTTTAGTTTATTTCGAACAAGAACACATTTACAGTATAATACATCACACAATTTTATATAATTTCTCTTTACATTATGTCCAAAAAGTAGTAGGAAGAAGCAAATCTTTTTTAATCCTACTTCTTTCCCACTTTAGAGCGTTTACAAATACATATGTTCATTTACTGTCTTCTTTGTGAACATAATTACATCAGTGAATGATTAATACAGCAGTTCTTGCAATTTATAATTGACGTCATAGGTCAACCGGAAAAGGATTAACATATAGTACTTGAAAGTTGGATGTGGAAACGCAATGCATCTGGATAGCATCTTTACATTGTGTCTATAGCAAGACTCTTTCTTAAAGTTGTGTTTTTTTGTTTAGCAAGTTCCAAATGTGTTGTGTCCACGCACTAAATTAGTCTGATTCCTCAAATAGTTTGGCTCTAAATAAGCTTCCTACAGCCCATGGAAACACCTTAATAAGACCGTGTTTGGTTTTTGAAAAGTCGGACTAACACACCTTGATTATGCACTTGGAAACCAGATCTCTCGAGGGGGTATGTGCGGCCGGAGAGGACTCTTCGTATATGCGCCAGTCTCAACGCGCATGATACAACTCGGAAGCAGATACCATTCAATAAGAACAGCAACAATTGTAATGAAGAGGAGACTGTTTATTTTCTTCACAAATGATAAGAACTGAGCATGTTAAATGCATCGATGTAGGTATCCATCCATCCATTTCTACCACTTGTCCCTTTTGGGGTTGCAGGGGGTGCTGGAGCCTATCTTAGCTGCATTCGGGCGGAAGGCGGTGTACACCCTGGACAAGTCGCCACCTCATCGCAGTCGATGTAGGTATATTTGAGGCAAATAATAAAGCGTACATAAACCTCTTAATGCTGCATTAGTGCACTCCAAACTGATTCCCTTTCCGCACAATTGGCAAGATAGTCCAGAACAATAGCAACACACATCATTCGGGGCACGAACTGTCTTTTCCTTCGGATTTAAAATATCTTCCATGAATCCACAGAGCCTTATTACTGAACTTGGAGACATTCAAAAGGTTTGTTTCCACGATTTGATTTTCGTCCGAAAATTCCTTCAAAAAACTCTTCCGTCGGTCTGTCTTTGCATCAGACCTGCATCCACCCCCTGATACATTCTTGGTAATAGCGTCATGTTCGTAGCGCAATCCACGATAATTTCTTGATGCTGTCTGCTATTTAACATCAGCACAGGCATTAGAGACGTAATATTTGTAATATGTGCCAATATTACAGCAGACATCAGTTAAAACAAGTTGTAAGGATCCGCAATGCCTAGTGTGACGTCATAGGTCAACCGCAAAAGCAATTAATTTATGCTAAAAGGAAATAAGCGCTCCCCCGGTGCACGGGAGGCACATGGTGTATGACTAATCGTCACATTAGACAGTGTGCAGGGACACTTGGACTTCACACAGGTGTGAAAATACAAAACAAAAAACAATTTGAGAAATCAAACTAATTTAGTGAATGGAAAGGTAGTGAATATCTGCCACAATGGTTGTCATTAGGTGTGTGGGGAAAAAATCGATTCGAATACGTTGTGTGATTCAGAATCGATTCTCATTTTTAAGAAAATCGATTTTTTTTTTCTTTTTCTTTTTCTTGTCAATCCAACAAACCACTACACAGCAATACCATAACAATGCAATCCAATTCCAAAACCAAAGCTGACCTAGCAACAGTCAGAACTGCAATAAACAGAGCAATTGAGAGGAGACACAAACACGACACAAAAAAAACAAAAGTAGTGAAACAACAATGAATATTATCAACAACAGTATCAATATTAGTTATAATTTCAGCTTAGCAGTGATTAAAAATCCCTCATTGACATTATCATTAGACATTTATAAAAATTAAAAAAAAGAACAATAGTGTCACAGTGGCTTACACTTGCATCGCATCTCATAAGCTTGACAACACACTGTGTCCAATGTTTTCACAAAGATAAAATAAGTCATATTTTTGATTCGTTTAATAGTTAAAACAAATTTACATTATTGCAATCAGTTGATAAAACATTGTCCTTTACAATTATAAAAGCTTTTTTTTTTTTAAATCTACTACTCTGCTTGCATGTCAGCAGACTGGGGTAGATCCTGCTGAAATCATATGTATTGAAAGAATACAGAATCGTTTTGAATCGGAAAAATATAATTTTTTAAACGAGAATCGCGTTGAATCGAAAAAATCTATATATTATCGAATCATGACCCCAAGAATAGATATTGAATCGAATCGTGGGACACCCAAAGATTCGCAGCCTTACTTGTTATGATCAATTCTAGATAAAAAAAGATTTTGTGGGATTTGCCTCATTTCCAGCCTGAAACCAAAGCTAAGGAACTTGGTTAGTGAGTTAAGAAACATGGGGTGAATTCCTGGAATATAGCAGCCATACAAAAAGACAAACTTCCCTTTTAACGCCATCACCCGGTACTTTTGGTGTGTTCACGGCATATTCATACTGGTAAATTTGAATCCAAGCATGGTTTATTCTGTTTTATGTATATCATTTGTTTGCTGTTGCCTGTTAAGCATTTGCTTAAGCTATCTGCGGTGACTCTATGAAGAACGTACAGTAAAAAGCATGTCTGTTTTCTTTTAGTCATGGCTAAGCACAAAATGAATAAGTGTTATTTTCGGAGAGGTAGCACATTGATCAAAGTATTTAAAAGTAACAAGTGGCTTGTTTTTTAGGGGAACCTTGCTTATGAAATGAAGCCGGGGGATCTCACGCATCTCGGACACATACAATGATTATCACTCATAGACTTTGCATTGGGAAATCCTTCACCGGTATTCAATCAATCAATCAATCAATCAATCAATCAATCAATCAATGTTTACTTATATAGCCCTAAATCACTAGTGTCTCAAAGGGCTGCACAAACCACTACGACATCCTCGGTAGGCCCACATAAGGGCAAGGAAAACTCACACCCAGTGGGACATCGGTGACAATAATGACCCAGTGGGACGTCGGTGACAATGATGACTATGAGAACCTTGGAGAGGAGGAAAGCAATGGATGTCGAGCGGGTCTAACATGATACTAATATTAAAACTGTGTTGACGAAATATGCTGTTGACAGGTTTGGTGGCACTTTTACTTGATTCAAATATTTTGTACGTGCTCATAGCTCATATGAGTCTTATCTATGAGTAATATTTAAAATATTATTTCTAGGTAGTGATCCTTAGGAATAGGTTGCAGTTTGTCTTGGTACAATCTTTTTATTTTTTTTATTTTGTACGATCCATTTTAACGTAACGTTACCTGAGGATTCCCACTGAGCAATGAGATCAAACACACGCAAACAGGACAGAAATAAGCACATCAATGAGTAGAAGTGATGCTGATCCGTCTATGGCAGCCCTCATCTTCATTTCTCTTTGATTTTTTTTGCACCATTTCCCTCCTCCAGATCCCTTGTTTTTTCTCCCCTCTCCTTTCCTTTTTTATTTTTTAATCCGGTCACACCTGTAATCGGGCTGTGCGACAGGAAACTTCACAGAATCAATTAGTCGCCGCCTCATCCCGCAGCCAAGACGATTTCTCTCGACTTGAGCCGCAAACTCCTTCTATCAGGAGTCAGTCTGGCTGCCTAACACCCAGACTCCTCTCTCCTGAGCCCGGATACGTTTGACTCTAAGCTTCTAAAACGTTGACAACCCAAAGCGCCTTTCTCTCACAGCCAGCCCGAACCGCCTGCCTCACCCACCACCCCAAACCCCCACCTTTTCCTCTTTAGAACCACCGTCACAGCTAAATAAGGACGGATTTGTTGTTGTTGATGTGCTGCCTTGTGGCATTTCATCGACAATTAAATAAACAGCCCTTCTTAAAACTACTTGATATGACAGAGAATCTAATATCCCCACCAGATGCCTTAGTGTTTATTGTGTATTTTATACTTCATACAGAGCAGTCGATCCATAGTACTGTTTCCACGAACAGTTCCAGGAATTTTTCTTAAACGATATATTGGTAATATGGTTTGCGTTTCAACCAAACCGCAAAGTTGCTGAAAATGTTTTGATATCAGGCGACGTGGTGGGAAGAGAGTATACAGTGGAATCTGTTTAAGTCTAGTCTTGGTTGTCAAGACAGCCAAAACCGAAACCAAAACCAGCCATTTATTTGGGACTTTTTCCAGAGAAACAAGACAAATGGGTGATAAGCAGGGATTTTTGGACCTTGGGCTGTTAACATACTTTCTATTCTATTTAAAAAAAAATGTTTACATTCATTTGTTTTTGCATCTTTAATAGTGCTGCTGTTGTAGTTTTGTTATAAATATACGTGCACAAAGCAGGTACCAATAGGTAAAGAAAGTTGATTTCGCATAATAGGTGCCTTATAAGTTAGCTCTATTTTTTTTTTTTAAACATATGCAATTTTTTAGTCAGAATGTCATACAAACATTTTTTCAAAATGTTTTACTAAATAAAAGTAATGTATTTGATATTCATCTATTAACACTTGCTAACAGTATTATATTAAGTCCCATTAGGGTCTGTTTTTAGGCAGAATTGTCATATTACACATCAGTTGCAGTCTCCTCACTCATCACACATGCATTGACCTAATCACTGGCCATATAACCACCCACGCTACCTCTCAGGTAACCATCTGCAGTTAAAGTAAAAGGAGCATGTGCGGTCAAAATAAAGTAGCTTAATAATCTACATTATTACATGATAAATGCAATATCTTTTTTGTAATTAATTACATGTGTTAACTGTTATTAATTTGACATCTTTAGAAAAACATAAATACATTGGTGTAGTGGCATAAAACAGTGAAAGTGATTGTTCCTATAACCCCTTTGTTTCAAATGTTTGTTCCACTTGGGGCGCGGGCATCTTGTCTGACTCACACCTTTTACACAGCCTTCCTTGTCACGTATTCTTCCTTTTCCCGCTCTCCCTCCACTAATTCAAACTGATCCAGCAGCGCAATTGAAGATTGTTTTATTTACAATAATCAAGGAACAGAATACTCGGGAAACAAAATAAATGGTAGCTTATATAAAGCCGAGGTCTACAGACAGGTGAGGTCTACAGACAGGTGAGGTCAAAGACGGTATGCTGGTGCCCGACTGCCAATCACGCGCCCAGCGCGCTCCTGCCCCTTATAGGCCTGCGTGGGAACTTTTCACCACCTGCAAAGGGTGCACACTGACATACACGCATGAATCACTCAAAAACAATAAAATAAACATAAATACAAGTATGGCCCTCTATTTGGCTCCTACAATTGGTGTATTTTCTTAGTTGGTTTGGTAGATTCCGCTACTTTTATTTTGAAGCCTAATTTGGACTGAACAGAAAGTCACTCTAAAGTTAAAGTACCAATGATTGTCACACACAAATTCGGTGTGGTGAAATTTGTAGGGGCGGGCGATATCGTAAAAATTTGGGTATCGATACCGATCCGATCCGATACCGGCCAGTATCACCGATACCGGAAGTGTCGTCATCCGATAGGGGGGGGGACTTCGGGGTATCGATACTTTTGAAAAAGAAATTTGTACTTTTGCCTTTATTAATTGATTATGATAATAATACAACACAGGACAACAATTTCAATCAATCAATCAATGTTTACTTATATAGCCCTAAATCACTAGTGTCTCAAAGGGCTGCACAAACCACTACGACATCCTCGGTAGGCCCACATAAGGGCAAGGAAAACTCACACCCAGTGGGACATCGGTGACAATGATGACTATGAGAACCTTGGAGAGGAGGAAAGATTTAAGTAAAAAAAAAATTTTTTTTATTACAAAAGTAATATCAATAGCAATAAAGTAATGCAAATAAGGTGCAAACAACTACTAAACCTGGCTTGTTGCCTTCAAACACAAACACTTAAGGTAAATAACAAACCTGGCGCAGTGGGAGAGTGGCCGTGCGCAACCTGAGGGTCCCTGGTTCAAATCCCACCTAGTACCAACCTCGTCACGTCCGTTGTGTCCTGAGCAAGACACTTCACCCTTGCTCCTGATGGGTGCTGGTTGTGTGAATGTGTGTGTGAATGGGTAAATGTGGAAGTAGTGTCAAAGCGCTTTGAGTACCTTGAAGGTAGAAAAGCGCTATACAAGTGCAACCCATTTATCATTTATTTATTTAATAATATCAATTACAATAAAGTAAGTAGTGCAAATAAGGTGAAAAGAAATACTGAACTTGGCTGGTCGCCTCACAACACACAAGAACTTAAGTAAAAAAGAAAACACTAGTTATTAAACAGTTGTAAAAATGAACACAAAACAAAAGAACTGAGAAATGCTTATCGTTATTTTAGTGCAATAAAATACTTTACAGTTTACAACCAAGACATTAAGTCGCACTGGAAACGCACGCGTGTGTGTGTGCGTGTCCGAGTGAACCTCGAAGCGAATTATACTGATGTGTGTGCGCGAACGCACCAAGCGTCATGTTAATTGTATTTATTTTATTTTATTTTGGGTTGAAGATGAATTTTTAAAGTGTTTTTAAATCTCGTTCGCGACCCATCACTAGGGAGGAGGGTGGAGTGGTGAGGAGCGCTGCGCTCACATTTTTTTTTAAATCGAAGTGATTCGCTTAATTTGATGAAGTATCGATACCATCACGCCAGTATCAATACGATACAGATACTCACCAAGTATCGATACTATCGATACTTGGTATCGATACGCCCAGCCCTAGAAATTTGTCCTCTGCATTTGACCCATCCCCTTGATCACCCCCTGGGAAGTGAGGGGAACAGTGGGCAGCAGCGGTGCCGGGAATCATTTATGGTGATTTAAAGGCCTACTGAAACCCACTACTACTGACCACGCAGTCTGATAGTTTATATATCAATGATGAAATATTAACATTGCAACACATGCCAATACGCCCTTTTTAGTTTACTAAATTGCAATTTTAAATTTCCCGCAAGTTTCTTGTTAAAACCGTCGCGGAATGTACGCGTGACGTCACGGACTGTCAGGAAATATTAGCGCTGCACCACTAGCAGCTAAAAGTCGTCTGCTTTAATTGCATAATTACACAGTATTTTTGACATCTGTGTTGCTGAATTTTTTGCAATTTGTTCACTTAATAATGGAGACTATAAAGAACAATGCTGTTGGTGGAAAGCGGTGGATTGCAGCTGTCTTTAGCACCGAGACACAGCCGATGTTTCTTTGTTTGTTGTGAAGCAGAGCGGTCAAGCGAACATGTTTTCTCTACCAGCATGTTTTTGGATGGGAAAATTGTGATATATATCTTACCGGAGACATCATTGGATTATTTGTCGTCCTGCAGCAGCTGTCAAAAAAGGCAGCTGTGAGCTTGGCTCCTTGGCTTCTCTCTGAGACACTGCGTGTTCACCACAGCCATCTGACCTCGAGGTGTCTTTACAATCTCACTAAAACACTATTAAAACTATAAGCAGATAAGGGTTCTTCCAGAATTATCCTAGTAAATGTGTCTAATTACATCTGAAACGCTCGCACTGCCGCCGCCCGGAGCCGTCGCTTTTTTTATTTATTATTTTTTTATAGTCCTTCACAATCAATATCCTAATTCACAAATCTTTCATCCTCGCTCAAATTAATGGGGAAATTGTCGTTTTCTCGCTCCGAATTGCTCTTACTGCTGGTGGCTCCCATTATAAACAATGTGAATATGTGTGGAGCCCTGCAACACGTGACGTCACGCGCACATACTTCCGGTAAAGGCAGGGCTTTTTTATTAGCGACCAAAAGTTGCGAACTTTATCGTCGATGTTCTCGACTAGATCCTTTCAGCAAAAATATGGCAATATCGCGAAATGATCAAGTATGACACATAGAATGGACCCACTATTCCCGTTTAAATAAGAAAATCTCATTTCAGTAGGCCTTTAATCCCCAATTCCAACCCTTGATGCTGAGTGCAAAGCAGGGAGGCAATGGGTCCCATTTTTATAGTCTTTGGTATGACTCTGTGACCTTTTTAATGCTCTGTAACTAGACCTATAATAGCAAAACGAGTTAGCCCCGTGTATGCAGCTATAATAAAAGATACATATTAATGAATAAAAAATAAAATAAAAGTAATCATAATGATAAAAAATTGAGAACTAAAAGGTAAATATCTTCATAATTTTTTTTATTTATCAGTTGCAAAATGTTATGAACCAAAAAATAACGATTAATAAATATATTGTTGTTTTGTGATTTATACTGTTACTTTTGGCATTTCAATTGTTTATTTCGTGTCTACTGGCAAAAACGGGTACTTTTTTGGGTATCTGGTCCAGCTATACCGAGTTAATACTGTTGAGAGGATGTTAAAAATATATAATTTTACTCACATGCTAGTTATCTCACCCAATCATACTCCACATTCTCCACTTTGCTGCAGCAGGCCCCATTCTCCTCTCGGATAAAATGTGTTTCCTTGCCTAGAAGTAAAAACAGAAGATCCGGGTTCTCCTCCATTGTCGTTGCTGTCGGCTCCAGCAGGCCCCTCACGTGGAGTCTGGAACAAACAGAACATTGAGGGGTCAGATTTAATCCGCCGCCCTCTTCTTTTGTATTCAGATTAGAGACTAAAGAGGATTTAGACGAGCTTGGAGTCTCCTGTTAAAAGACGATGTTCTCCACTTAACCTGCAATTTACCTGTCACTTAAGCCCCCCACCCCCAGCAATCATATAACACCGTCAATAAAGTGAAGGATTTTTTTTTCTTTGCTTGTTTACAACTCAGAAGAAATGTGTTGTGTTCATGTGAGCCACAGAAAGTAGGGATAATGGATGACAGATGCTGAGTAAATTAAGTGTCATTAAGATTTGTGCATTATTGACCGGTAAACAAAGACAAATGTTAACAAACATGAACAAGTCTGCAGCAGCTGTCGTTTACTTTCACAGTCCAAAGGAGCAACTTGAGTCACAGCCAAAGCTCTTTTTCTTTTTTTCAAGGCAGATGCAGAGCAAACAAGCGCTCTGCTCTCGATGGAGCTTTGCACCAGACTTTGATACGTCCTTTAATCTCCGCTAAACTATCCCACTGGTTTTAACAGCCGTACGCATTAGCCTATGTCTTAAAACTTAAGAGTTTATCGTTAACGCTAAATTTAGACACATTGCCTTAAGACTGCAGGCAGCTGGAAGCTGCGGTTCGTCTGTATACAGCGTGCTAAATTGTAAACCTCCTCAAACTTAACAAAGGAGGTGCAACTCCCTATTGTTTTTTTTCAAAAATGGTTCATTTTCTGCTTTTAAGACAGTCAACAAGCCTTGGTGTTAAAAGGAAGGCAAAGAATGTCCAAGTTATTTTTTTTGTTTTGCTTGCTAGCTATATTATCTATATATCTGGAGAAATAAAGGGTTACTGTTGGAAAGTGTAACTGATACCAGTTGTGCAAGAGCAAGCCTGGGCAAATATTCTGACTCGGGGCCACATTTAGAGGAAAAAAATGTGTCTGGTGGCCGGTATATCTATTTTTATGAACCATACTTGCCAACCTTGAAACCTCCAATTTCGGGAGGTGGGGGGTGGGGGGCGTGGTTGGGGGCGGGGCGTGGTTAAGAGGTGAGGAGCATATTTACTGCTAGATTCATAGATTCACCAAGTCAAGTATTTCATATAAATATATACATATATATATATATTTATTTATTTATTTTATTATATATATAAATAAAAGAAAAACTTGAATTTCAGTGTTCATTTATTTACACATTTACACACACAACACTCATCTACTCTTGTTGAGTTGAGGGTTGAATATTCCATCCTTGTTTTTCTAACCATATGCATGTACACTAGATGGCAGTATTGTCCTGTTTAAGAGTGTCACAACACATTGCTGCATAGTTCGGTTGGTAGAGTGGCCGTGTCAGCAACTTGAGGGTTGCAGGTTCGATTCCCGCTTGTGCCATCCTAGTTACTGCCGTTGTGTCCTTGGGCAAGACACTTTACCCACCTGCTCCCAGTGCCACCCACACTGGTTTAAATGTAACTTAGATATTGGGTGTCACTATGTAAAGCGCTTTGAGTCACTTGAGAAAAGCGCTATATAAATATAATTCAATTCACACTTCACTGTTTGGCAGGTGAACTGCTTTAGGTAGACGAATTCGGACTTCTGTTGTTGTGTGTTGTTTTACCGCGCTGGGAAGGCGACAATGAAACTGCCTAACAATAAACCCACATAAGAAACCAAGAACTCGCCCTCGATCATTCTACAGTTATAACGTCATTGGGCAGACACGCTCTTTGTACACGTTACTCAGGTCCGCATTGAGCTGGAGGAGGCGTGGCCAAAAGTTTAGACACACCTTCTCATTCAATGCGTTTTCTTTATTTTCATGACTATTTACATTGTAGATTGTCACTGAAGGCATCAAAACTATTAATAAACGCATGTAGAGTTATGTACTTCACAAAAATATTCTAGTTTCTTCAAAATAACCACCCTTTGCTCTGATTACTTTTTCGCACACTCTTGGCATTCTCTCGTGAGCTTCAAGAGGTTGCTGGATTGAGTGAGACTTGTATTAGTAGATTGCACAGTACAGTACATATTCCGTACAACTGACCACTCAATGGTAACACCGCAATAAGTTTTTCAACTTGTTTAAGTCGGGTCCCTATTAATCAATTCATGGTAATCACCTGAAATGGTTTTCACTTTACAGGTGTGCTTGAAGCAGTGATGACTACAGAGCCAAGGCGCCTAATGTTGAGTGTGTCAAAGCACACACATAAAGTGCATACAAGCAATAACATCTTTAAGAGGAGGAATAGCAAAAAACTACAATTCTGGTGGTTAATAAAGGGTGTGCATGAAGTGCAATATTGAGGTGTTTGGGCTTCAAAACTAACAATGAAGATGATGCTTTAAACAAGGTTGCGCCGCATTGCAAGTGTTGCTTTAAGACAAGCCTCACCAAATTTCGCGATTAGTATTACCACCTTTCCTTCAAACGTTGGTAATCATTTAAATAAGCATTCAGATTTGCAGAAGCAGTTATAGAGTGACAGGTAATAATGTAGTTGTTACACCTTTCCAGCTGTTCGACTCCCATGCAGAGTGTAGTCGAGGAGCACAGGGGAGACGTTCCTTTCAGGGTCAATGTTTTTGTCAGGGGTAACACCCATCAATTAATCCGGCAATGGGTCTGCTCAGCTCCCCTTTCCGGTCAGAATTCGAGGCCGCCGATTCACTACAATCTGGTTGCTTCATTATTAGTTTTGCAGGACGCAACCGGACCCGTTCATCCGTCTACTGCGCATTGCACGCACTCCCTCTCTCTCTCTCTCTCTCTTTACACGCCCACTCACAACACATTGCCATTCTCACAAACACACACTCTACTCTCAAAAGTTACCCAGCTCCTCTCTTGTGCACATGTAGATACTGTATGCACACAGCTGCTTGGATTGATGCCAAATAGTAGCGTAGTTCAAACCGCCCAATTGGCGTCAACTAATGCAAGAGAAATAACTACATCTTGTAACAAATTGCTACAATTTATGTTGTATCTTAAACAATGTGTGTTTTGCCTGATACATGGCTTATCCGCGTACATTTACCCAAAGTTTTGTTTTTACTACTTAATAATAATCTTATTTTTCTTAAACCACAGACCAGGAGTGGCAACCATAAATTATTAAAGATTTAAATATAATGTCAATAAAGCGTTTTATTATATTCTAATCTAATCCTTGACTATGGCCGGCTATATGTTATATGGACAATTGTAATTGTTTAAAATCCCAACGTGTGTGTAATTGCTTTTACTTTATATTTTAACTTTGTAAAATTTTAATTTGACTACAGTAGGAAACATGTTTATTGTATTGTAAGATTTCATGGTATAATAAAGCCAATATAGAAATGTTTTATATTTCCCTTTAATTGGAAAAGTATGGAAAAGTATCGATGTACATTTTGGTATACTATTGTTTTTTTATCTGTTATCCTTAAAGGGGCCCTGTAATTTATTTTTAGAACATCATCATATCATCCCTTGTCCATGCGCAAGACTCATGTCTTGTGTCTTTTTCTGGAGCAGCCCACCTGTCAAAAAAAGTCCCCCTATAGGCTTGGGGGGTAAACTCCAAACCTAAAAGCTATTACGGAGCTATAATGCAGCCTAAGCACCTCATTTACCTAAGTGTCAGCACTGTCAGGAAGCACAGGCGGGTCCAAGAGCCCCCCCTGTTTCCCCCGGGCATAAGCAGAATAGGATGCTCCAATCTGAGAAAATATGTCAGTAGAAACTATTTCATTCAACATATCCACTCTATTAGTGGAAGACGTGTAGTGGATCAGCGGCCACATTTTGATAAGTGGGGGTCGACTATTGCAACTCACAGCCAAGTCATTTAATGGAGTTTGTGTGTGAAGATGCGTCATGTGCACGTGGTGCTGGTATAACTACATGATTGTTGTCATTTGTCAGCAAAGTGACACAACCTATGCAGAAAGATAGTGCATTTTGAGCAAGAATCCCTTAAAGTTTGCTGCAAATCTGGATAAAAATGGAGCTATTTATTTTCTCCACACTCCCGCCTCCCCATGATTTTAATGGTAAAGTCCTGTTGCCTCAAGTAAATAATCTACTGAGCAATGTTAGGGGACTTTTGTTGTCTTTTTTCCTTAATAGTCATATTGGGGTTAAAAAGAAAATTGTACAGTCCCGTCATTTTACTTTTAATTTCACCGGTCCTGGGTTCGATCCTGCGCTTGGGATCTTTCTGTGTGGAGTTTGCATGTTCTCTTTGTGACTGCAGTGGGTTCTCTCCGGGTACTCCGGCTTCCTCCCACTTCCAAAGACATGCACCTGGGGATAGGTTGATTGGCAACACTAAAATTGGCCCTAGTGTGTGGATGTGAGTGTGAATGTTGTCTGTCTATCTGTGTTGGCCCTGTAATGAGGTGGCGACTTGTCCAGGGTGTACTTCGCCTTCCGTCCGAATGCAGCTGAGATAGGCTCCAGCACCCCCTCGACCCCGAACGGGACAAGCGGTAAAAAATGGATGGATGTGCTTTTACTGCCATCTAGTGTCTGCTTTTAAGTCTGACTACATTTACACTGCAGGCCAAAATGGCCAAAATAGGATTTTTTCCAGCTGGCTGTTTGCACCGAAAGTAAAATGTGATGTCACTTGCATGTGCAGTTCGATGAAGTGAAAACAAAGGAAGTTGACCAGATTCCGTAAAATAACAAAAGATATATGTATGTATACATATGTATAAATGTATATATGTATGTATACATATGTATAAATATATATGTATATGTATGTATGTATATGTCTATATACATATGCATGTATGTGTATGCATGTATATATAAATATGTATATATATATATGCTATATATATGTATAGATATACTATATATATGTATACATATATATGTGTGTGTATATATGTATGTATGTGTATGTATATATATGTATATGAATGTATATATAAATATGTATATATGTATATGAATGTATATATAAATATGTATATATGTTTATATGTATATATATATGAATGTGTGTGTGATTGTATGTATGTATGTGTGTGTGTGTGTATATATATATATATATATATGTATACAGTATGTATATATATATATATATGTATACAGTATGTACAGTATATATATATGTGTGTGTATATATATATATATATATATATATATGTGTATGTATATATACATGTGTATGTGTGTGAATATATATATATGTATACGTATGTATGTATATGTATATCCATCCATCCATCCATCCATTTTCTACCGCTTATTCCCTTTCGGGGTCGCGGGGGGCGCTGGCGCCTATCTCAGCTACAATCGGGCGGAAGGCGGGGTACACCCTGGACAAGTCGCCAGCTCATCGCAGGGCCAACACAGATAGACAGACAACAGTCACACTCACATTCACACACTAGGGCCAATTTAGTGTTGCCAATCAACCTATCCCCAGGTGCATGTCTTTGGAAGTGGGAGGAAGCCGGAGTACCCGGAGGGAACCCACGCATTCACGGGGAGAACATGCAAACTCCACACAGAAAGATCCCGAGCCTGGATTTGAACCCAGGTCTGCAGGACCTTCGTATTGTGAGTGTATATATTTATATATATGTATATGTATGTATGTATATATAAATATGTATGTATATATATATAAATATATACATGTATGTGTGTGTATATGTTTATATACATGTATGTATATATACATATGCATATGTATGTATGTATGTATGTATATATATATATATATATATATACATGTATGTGTGTGTGTGTATATGTATATGAATGTATATATAAATATGTATATATATATATGTATATATTTATGTGTATGTATATATGAATGTGTGTGTGTGATTGTATGTGTGTGTGTATATATATATTTATGTGTGTGTATATACAGTACGTGTGTATATATTTATATATATATATATATATGTGTGTATATATACATGTGTATGTGTATATATATATATATATATATATATATATATGTATACATATATATGTATGTGTGTATGTATATGTATACATTTATATGTATGTATATGTTTATACAAACCCCGTTTCCATATGAGTTGGGAAATTGTGTTAGATGTAAATATAAACGGAATACAATGATTTGCAAATCCTTTTCAACCTATATTAAATTGAATGCACTACAAAGACAAGATATTTGATGTTCAAACTCACAAACTTTATTTTTTTTGCAAATAATAATTAACTTAGAATTTCATGGCTGTGCCAAAATTTCTTTCCCCCTACAAAAACCTTCCCCCCGGAAGAAACTGTTCAAAGGACCCCAATGAAGGTGGAGGGACCTTAAAGCAGCCCACACAGCTGCCTGTTTTAAATGCATTATAATTGGCTGATTGTCATTGGTGAAAAATAACGGTGAGGAAAAAATATTAGCATTCCAGCATTCTAACCTTTCAAGCTATTTTTGCTTCGCTAATTTTGTAGCTGTAACCCTTAAGAGTCATATAACTTGGTATAATCAAGCCCTCATTGGGGTCCTTCAGGCATTAGAGGGGCTGTCACGCCAAATTTCTTCCGGGGGGAAGGTTTTTGTAGAGGGGAAGAAATTTGGCGTGACAGCTGCAACATGTGCCAAAGTAGTTGGGAAAGGACATGTTCATCACTGTGTTACATCACCTTTTCTTTTAACAACACTCAATAAATGTTTGGGAACTGAGGAAACTAATTGTTGAAGCTTTAAAAGTGGAATTCTTTCCCATTCTTATTTTATGTAGAGCTTCAGTCGTTCAACAGTCCGGGGTCTCCACTGTGGTATTTTACGCTTCATAATGCGCCACACATTTTCAGTGAGAGACAGGTCTAGACTGCAGGCGGGCCAGGAAAGTACCCGCACTCTTTTTTTTACGAAGCCACGCTGTTGTAACACTTGTCTTGCTGTAATAAGCAGGGGTGTCCATGATAACGTTGCTCAGATGACAACATATGTTGCTCCAAAACTTGTATGGACCTTTCAGCATTAATGGTGCCTTCACATATTTGTAAGTTACCCATGCCTTGGGCACTAATACACCCCTTTACCATTACAGATGCTGGCTTTTGAACTTTGGCCTATAACAATCCAAATGGTTATTTTCCTCTTTGTTCTGGAGGACACCACGTCCTCTGTTTCTAAATATAATTTGAAATGTGGACTCGTCAGACCACAGAACACCTTTCCACTTTGCATCAGTCCATCTTAGATGAGCTCGGGCCCAGCAAAGCCGGCGGCGTTTAAGGATGTTGTTGATAAATGGGTTTGGCTTTGCATAGTAGGGTTTTAACTTGCACTTACAGATGTAGCGACCAACTGTAGTTACTGACAGTGGTTTTATGAAGTGTTCCTGAGCCCATGTGGTGATATCCTTTACACACTGATGTCGGTTTTTGATGCAGTACCGCCTGAGGGATCAAAAGTCCGTAATATCATCGCTTACGTGCAAGGATTTCTCTAGATTCTATGATTTTTTTTTGATGATTTTACGGACCGTAGATGGTAAAATCCCCAAATTCCTTGCAATAGCTCGTTGACAAATGTTGTTGTAAAACTGTTCGACAATTTGCTTACAAAGTGGTGAATTATGAATTACTTAGCATTTCATAGAAGCTGCTTTTATGTCCAATCATGGCACCCACCTGTTCCCAATTAGCCTGCACACCTGTGGGATGTTCCATATAGGTGTTTGATGAGCATTCCTCAACTTTATCAGTATGTATTGCCACCTTTCCCAACTTCTTTGTCACGTGCTGATGGCATCAATTTCTAAATTTAATGATTATTTGCGGCTTCACGGTGGAAGAGGGGTTAGTGCGTCTGCCTCACAATACGAAGTTCCTGCAGTCCTGGGTTCAAATCCAGGCTCGGGATCTTTCTGTGTGGAGTTTGCATGTTCTCCCCGTGAATGCGTGGGTTCCCTCCGGGTACTCCGGCTTCCTCCTACTTCCAAAGACATGCACCTGGGGATAGGTTGATTGGCAACACTAAATTGGCCCTAGTGTGTGAATGTGAGTGTGAATGTTGTCTGTCCATCTGTGTTGGCCCTGCGATGAGGTGGTGACTTGTCCAGGGTGTACCCTGCCTTCCGCCCGATTGTAGCTGAGATAGGCGCCAGCGCCCCCCGCGACCCCGAAAGGGAATAAGCTGTAGAAAATGGATGGATGGATGATTATTTGCAAAAAAAAAATGTTTATCAGTTTGAACATCAAATATGTTGTCTGTGTAGCATAATCAACTGAATATGGGTTGAAAATTATTTGCAAATCATTGTATTCTATTGATATTTACATCTAACACAGTTTTTCCAACAATATGAAAACGGGGTTTGTAGTTGCGTATGTATATGTGTACATATGTATATATATGTATGTATGTATGTATATGTGTATACATATACATATATATGTGTATATATATATATATATATATATATATATATATATGTATGTATATATATATACATATATATATATGTATGTATATATATATATATATATGTATGTATGTATGTATGTATGTAAATGTGTGTATGTATGTATGTATATATGTAAATGTGTAAATGTGTGTATATGTGTATGTATGTATGTATGTATATGTTTGTTCATATATGTATGTATGTCCGTATATATGTATATGTATGTACATATATGTCTGTATATATATATATATGTGTTTGTATGTATGTATGTATGTATGTAAATGTGTGTATATGTGTATGCATGTATATATGTATATATATATATATATATATATATATATATATATATATATATATATATATATATATATATATGTGTGTGTGTGTATGTATATGTGTGTGTGT